>NW_027618506.1:0-67500 GCF_964187855.1 Myxine glutinosa | reverse complement strand
TGTACACATTGTATTGTACAATATGTACAAGTACAATCACACACTTGTACAATATGTACAAGAGACTGTCATAATTACTTGTTTTGTGGAAGGTTTGACCTAACATTTTGGTCTGATATAAAGATGCACAAGTGTAATAAAATAGGAGTTACAAATACCAGAGAGGATTCATGCAGTGAAAAGGCATGATGTCGGCAATGAGTATAACTCATGGACTATAGTGGGTTTCGATTACAGGAAGGAAAAATACATGACATAACAGACAAAATGTATGCTGTATAAGAGTAGGAAACCAAACTTGTGCCTTCCTCTATGGGGAATAGTTCTCAGCTGAGTAAGCTATTCGAAAAAAGAGAGAAATAGTTGGGAATGTTGTCCCCCCCCTATCCCTACTTGTGATGTCAATCAACCCCCCATCATGTCATTCTGCATCCCAACTCGCAATGTTTTCTACTCCCATGGACTGTGCTGAACCCAACTCTCAGGTTACTTGGCTTCCTCCCCTCCTTTTTTCCTCTTTTCCTGTTCATTCATTCCCTTGGCTTATTGTATCCACCCCCCCCCGCCCCCCATTGCCCCACTGCCATTACATTGTCTTTTACTGTCACTTTGTTCTTCCATGAGCCTAGATTTTGTATTCAAAAAAAGAAAAATTGTAGGCCTTTTAAATGTAGCTCCAATTGTGTAAGTTTGTATTAAGTGATATTGTGGAGATTCAGTGAGGTATCTGTCATCAGAAAATGTTTAAATTGAAGAAGAAAATTTGGCACAAATTATCTGACCATTTTTCAGTGAAGTATGCATATTTTATGGATGAACATGTTTACAGGTTTCAGATCAAGTGCCCTGACAGTGCAAGCACAACTGATAGACTGGAATCACTGCAGAATATATGTGTAACCTTTGTTTGCGATGCTCAGCTATAAATACAGGCTCGATAGACACAGCAGAGACATCATAATCATTTTGCATGTAGCACCCGGCTGCTGGGCTGCGTCACTGCTGGAGGTGCGACTGTGCTGCTGATGTAGGCCAGGATGCCGGCGATAACTCTTAGTGAAGGACACCGCGGGATCTTTAACGTCCACCAACTAATCCCGACAGATGTACTGCCAAGTTTAACATCCACCTGAGGGACGGCACATACATTAACGAATCACCCTGCGTGGCTGGGTCAACATTGTGCACACACAGAAAGTGAACGTGCATAGCTCGAAGCTATCCTGCTAGTCAGGGCCCTTAGGGATATTTTGGGGCCGTTTGGTTCAAATTCTTCCAAAAGCACCAAATTTGGCCCAGATGTTGCCCATGCCATACTCTTTCGATTTTTGACGGGCGCCAAGACGGGCGCCCCCCCCCCCCCCGGGGGCCCCATATTGGCGAAATACTAAATGGCCGCCACCCGGATTAGAGGAAAATCAGTTAAATAACCAAAAGGGTTGGAATCATGTATGATACCACTTTTCAGGGGTTTTCGAGGTCGAGGAATCCAATTATGATGTTATTTCGATGATTCGAGGTCAAGGTCAACCCTCAAGGTCATCTTAAAGGTCATTTTTGAGTCAAACATGTCGGTTTTTGAGTTTTTTGTCAAGATTTACGCGAGGTTCTCAATTTTATGTTTCTGGGTTGGGTAATCGAACTCTGACCTTATTTTTGACAATTAGAGGAAATATTTACATGTCTATTTCCTAATTTTCAGGCATATGCAGTTCATCAGTCTAATTACAAAGGTACGGATTTTGATGTTTTATGAACTGTATGCCATATCCTTGTGTTTAATTTTTGTGCGATCATGATCCGGGTTCATGTATACATGATAGTATACATGTCATAAATATGACGTCATAGGTCATGTGACCTGGCGGCTATATTGGATTTTATGAAAACCTTAAAAATGGATCCCTGCCTTCATTTTTCGATCGATTCATTTTGAACTTTGACCACTTATAGTATGCCATGTGATTGGATGCATATCCTAATTATGACGTCATAGGTCAGGTGACATGGCGGGATGGACCGGTACGGTCCCCGGATCATACCGCCCTTGGCGCCCGTCAAAAATCGAAAGAGTATGGCATGGGCAACATCTGCGCCAAATTTGGTGCTTTTGGAAGAATTTGAACCAAAATATCCCTAAGGGCCCTGACTATGCCGGCCCAAGCAAGTTGAGAGAGAAGATTAGATAGCGATTGAAATGCTTGATGGAACATTTCAGAATATTAGAAAAATGGTTTTCATACATTTAGCATCGATGATAATATTATTCGGCGTAGCTTGCAGTTGGAGATGAGCTGAGAATAACGGGGGCAAGAACATCTTCCCCTCCCCCCATCACCACCATCACAGCAAAGTTGTTAAATAATTTAAGTTTCATAAAGAAAGGTTTGATTATTTTAGAAATACATTTATTACACTGGGCAACAAAAAAAACTTTTCGTCTGCTACTTAGGGATCGCCACATAGGACATCTAATATCAGTGTTTAGTAATTATTACTTTCACGTCATATTTAGATAACAATGATTGATCTCCGTGTATAATGTGTCGTACACAAACCAAGAACAAACAAGTTGCAGAAAAAGAAGTTAATAAAACATGAGAGCATGGTAATCTTAGGAAGGGTGTAAACTTGATCGGGAAATCTGCCCCATTGTGAGTGATTCGGAAACAACACTTTGTTTACACTCTTCCTTGCAATATAGTCAGCGTAGGCACTGTTCAGACATGTTCAGAAGTGTATGAGACACTTGCTATGTGCATGTGTGTGGAATTTGTTTCCCGTTGCAGGAACCGTTGCAATCAGCAGCAATCACCCATCATGTTTTGGCTGAACCGGCCTCGAGACCTAGTTTCCAGGACCAAAATGTCTTGGTGGAATCTGTTGCCATGCTCATCGCTTACCTCACCCAGATTAGGTGGGAAAAAATCAAGATGAGAATGCAAAAAGTGCATTTTAAGAGATATCCTACAGCCCATTCGCTGATAGGTCTTCAGCAAGTTGTCGACTAATTCAGCATACATTCCAGCTCTATGGTTCCCAAGAAAGTTCTGCACAACCAACACAAATGTTTCCCATGCTGCAAACTCAAATGGCTTCAGTTTATTTTTGAACTTGGGATCACACATCAGTCTCGTTTCTGGGGCCCAACGAAAATGCCTGCTTTGAGTTTAGCATCAGTTTTCTCTGTGCCAAACGTCTCTCTGGGATATCGAAAGCCATTACCGTCGTGATCCAATCCCTTTACAAAGTTTTTCATAAGGCCAAGTTTGATGTGAAGTGGTGGAAGGTAGACTTTTTGTCGTTCTACCAATGGCTTATGATGCACATTTTACCTGCCAACGACGTGTTCATGCCTTTCAGGCCAGTCTTTTACAACATAATGATTGCTGTCAGCGCGGCTGTTCCATAGGCACAAGAAGCACATGTGTTTTGTGTACCACAGCTGCAGTCCTAGGAGGAGAGAAATCACTTTTAGATCACCACAAATGATGTATCTCGATGGTCATTTTGGAGAGAGATAGTGAAGGTGTGCGATTTGTCAAGATTGAAAGACATGTTCCACGTGTTTGACGATCTTGTGATTTTGTCCAGGTCTGAAGAGCGTGAAGAGGCTGCAGCCTGTCGATCTGAGGGTTGAGATATGGAGCGGCAGAGGGTATAATCATCAGCAAAGAGATGGAGAGGATTTTCCAGAGAGTCGGAGAACATGTATGAAGATTAGAAAAAGCACAGGGCCCAGAACACTGCATTGAGGAACTCCAGCCTGGACAGGAAGAGGAGATGAGAGAAATCCATTAAGGGCCACACGTTGACTACGACCAGAGAGGAAGTCCGCAAGCCATGTGTGGAGGTTTCCATGGATACCATAGGAGGAGAGTTTGGTGAGCAGAGCGGGGTGCCAGACCGTATCGAAGGCACAAGATATGTTAAGGGAGACAGCTCTGATTTCCTATTTGGCATTGAGGACCTCCATCCATTGTTGAGACAGCAGAAGAAGCATGTCCAGAGTAGAGTGACCTGGTCTGAATCCAAATTGATGATCTGAAATCAAGACATTGGAGAAGAGGAAGGATTTAATGTCGGAAGCGATTATGGATTCTATGTCCTTGTTGATGATTGGGAGCCGGCTGATTGGTCTGCAGCTGAATGGATCTCTTTTTGCACCTTTTTATATAAACCAGTAACGTTTGCTGATTTCCAAGCAGATGGCAGATTACCTTTTGCAAATGAGAGGGTGAATAAACCCCCTCTGCAGAAGGTGGTTTATTAAGTTTAACCTTAGAATTCAATGCTGTATCCGGCTCCTTGAGCTAGGTTTCAGCACAAACCCTCACTGATCCCAATCCAGCATCTTCACTACTCAGAAACTGTTATCAAGACTCCCTATTGTTAAATTATTACATTTCTTATCCATTCTCCAAATTTCATTACAAACCGACACAAATTGCAGTCATCTGCGTTAGCGGCCAAGGTCGGAAGGACATATTTTTGTTAGAAATGTGAGAAAATGGGGTCATAGTACTATGAAGCAAGGACTGTAAGCACAATGCCAACCAGGTTACACAAATTTAACTTCTTTCTTGAGCATATAACCTTGATTCCGTTGGTCTCCACATTAACATAATTTCCTCGTGATGCTAAATTACATTCCACATGTTCTGATCTCAACAACGTTAAATAGGATTCTTATTGTGGTCTTTGTGACATAGAATGAGCTGTGTAGCCCTACACATTAGATGGGACACTTGGTGTTGCAATGAATGGATTGAGGGTCTACCCTGATTCTGGGAGGTCGGCGGTTCGAACCTGACCCTGGTAGTGTCATACCACAGTTGTACCATAGTACTGCTTCCCTAAGGATGGAGCACAAACAAACAACCATAGGATGGCAACTATTGTGCAGGGTTGAAGACCCTAATGGCCTGCTCCTGCGTTGAAGTTCCTTCTAAGGGAATTCCTATTATTACTTCCACCACCAAAGGTGGATGGAGGTTATGTTTTCACCACTGTCTATTTGTCTGTCCGTCCGTTTGTCCGTTTCTTTGTAAACAAAATATCTCAAAAAGTTGTGGACGGATTCGGACGAAATTTGGCAGAGATGTAGCGTCTGTGACAAGGACGAAATTATTAGATTTTAGTGAAAGTCCGGGTCCGGCTACGATAATTTTATAAGTGATTCTTCACTATTGGGTGAAAAGGCCAAAACGATACATAGCAGGATATCTCAAAAAGTTGTGGACGGATTTGGACGAAACTTGTTGGACAGGTTGTGTGTGTGACAAGGAGGATTCCCTTCGATTTTGGTGAAGATTCGGATCCGGATCCAGCGAGTAGAATTTTTAAGTGATTCTTCACCATTGAGTGATATGGCCAAACAGGTAGCGGTATGCTCTCTACTGAGTCCCGTTCTAGTTATTATGGTGTCAGATCCCTGATCCAATTGTTGTACACCGCTCCTTTCCTATGCCATCTCCAGGCGCTGCAAATCGTCATTGCCGGGCACCGAAGGGGGCTAGGCAATGACGCAAGCTGAAAGGGAGTACTCACTTTTCACTCTGGTGGTTGTACACCGCTCCTTTCCTATGCCATCTCCAGGCATTGCAAATCGTCATTGCTGGGCACCGAAGGGGGCTCAGCAGTGACGCACGCTGAAAGAGAGGACTCAGTTTTCACTCTGGTTGTTTGTTTTCTTGCTTTCTTGTTTGTTTGTTTGTTTGTTTGTTTGTTTGTTTGTCCGGGCGATATCTCAGCCATCCTTTGAGATAGGAAGCTGAAATTTCGGGACAACAGTGAGCAAGTCCTTTTTCAAAAACGGTATTTTTTGTTTTTTGATTTATCAATTAATTGAGGAGTTATTTAATTATTAGCGATTAATTAAGTACTTATTTAATTAATCAAATTTCCTTTCTCTTCTGACCATTAACTCAGGCACCTTTTGAGTTAGGAAGCTGATATTTGAACATGCCAATGACCAGGTGATTTGGCTGCAAAGGCTATCTTTGATTTATTAATTAATCAATTAATCGATTAATTATTGAATTATTCGATTAATGGCAAAAAAAATTTTTTTTTAAGTTACACATTCTGATGAAATAAATGGTGGTGGTTTATGTGTTCTCTGACCGAATTGATTAATAATTTAATTTTTTTATGATTATTATTTATTTATTTTCATTATTAATCATTTATTTATTTTCTTTCTCATTTGGCCAATATCTCAGGCACCTTTTGAGCTGGGAAGCTAATATTTGGACATGACAGTGACCAAGTGATGTGGCTATCAAGGATATTTTTGATTTATTGATAAATCATTTAATCGATTAATTATTTTTTGATTAATCGATTAATTATTTATTGATTAATCAATTATTGATTATTTCATTTTTTATTAATGAGTTATTTAATTAAATTTCTAAAAGATACATCTTCGGATGAAGCACTAGTGGTTTAGTTATGCTATTAGCCAATTGATTAAGAAAATATTTTGTGATAATATTTTATGGATTTTAATTATACAATGAATCAATCAATTAGTGTACACCTCTCCCTCCCAATGCAGCCTCAATGAGCTGCACTGCGGTATTGCCGGGCGCCGGAGGCGTCCCGGCAATGCCGCGCTGTAGGATATTTAATGATTTGGCATGGGGGCGGTGTACTTTGAATGTATCTTTACTTGTTGTACACCGCTCCTTTCCTATGCCATCTCCAGGCATTGCAAATCGTCATTGCCGGGCACCAAAGGGGGCTCGGCAGTGACGCACGCTGAAAGAGAGTACTCAGTTTTCACTCTGGTTTCTTTCTTGTTTTCTTTCTTGCTTTCTTGCTTTCTTGTTTGTTTGTCCGGACGATATCTCAGCCATCCTTTAAGCTAGGAAGCTGAAATTTCGGCACAATAGTGAGCAAGTCCTTTGTCAAAAACGGTATTTTTTGTTTTTTGATTGATCAATTAATTGATGAGTTATTTAATTATTAGCGATTAATTAAGTACTTATTTAATTAATTAAATTTCATTTCTCTTCTGACCATTAACTCAGGCACCTTTTGAGTTAGGAAGCTGATATTTGGACATGCCAATGACCAGGTGATTTGGCTGCAAAGGCTATTTTTGATTTATTAATTAATCAATTAATCAATTAATCGATTAATTATTTAATTATTTGATTAATGACAAAAAATTTTTTTTTTAAAGTTACAGATTCTGATGAAATGGTGGTGGTTTATGTGTTCTCTGACCGAATTGATTAATAATTTAATTTTTTAATGATTATTATTTATTTATTTTCATTATTAATCATTTATTTATCTTCTTTCTCATTTGGCCAATATCTCAGGCACCTTTTGAGCTCAGAAGCTAATATTTGGACATGAGTGACCAGGTTATGTGGCTATCAAGGATATTTTTGATTTATTAATTAATTAATCAATGTATCGATTAATTATTTAATTATTCGATTAATTACTAAAAAAAAAAATTTCCCCCCAGTTACAGATTCTGATGAAATGGTGGTGGTTTATGTGTTCTGTGACCGAATTGATTGATAATTTAATTTTTTAATGATTATTATTTATTTATCTTCATTATTAATCATTTATTTATTTTCTTTCTCATTTGGCCAATATCTCAGGCACCTTTTGAGCTGGGAAGCTAATATTTGGACATGACAGTGACCAAGTGATGTGGCTATCAAGGATATTTTTGATTAATTGATTAATCATTTCATCGATTCATTATTTATTGATTAATCGATGAATTACTTATTGATTAATCAATTAATTATTTAGTTTTTTATTAATGACTTATTTGATTAAATTTCTAAAAGATACATCTTCGGATGAAGCACAAGTGGTTTTGTTATGGTATTAGCCAATTGATTAAGAAAATATTTTGTGATAATCTTTTATTGATTTTAATTATACAATTAATCAATCAATTATATGTACATCTCTCCCTCCCAATGCAGCCTCTATGAGCTCCACTGCGGTATTGCCGGGCTGTAGGATATTTAATTATTTGGCATGGGGGCGGTGTACTTTGAATGTATGTGTACTTGTTGTACACCGCTCCTTTCCTATGCCACCTCCAGGCATTGCAAATCGTCATTGCCGGGCACCGAAGGGGGCTCGGCAGTGACGCACGCTGAAAGAGAGTACTCAGTTTTCACTCTGGTTTCTTGTTTGTTTGTTTGTTTGTTTTCTTGCTTTCTTGGTTGTCCGGGTGATATCTCAGCCATCCTTCAAGCTGAGAAGCTGAAATTTCGGCACAATAGTGAGCACGTCATTTGTCAAAAACGGTATTTTTTGTTTTTTGATTAATCAATTAATTGAGGAGTTATTTATTTATTAGCGTTTAATTAAGTACTTATTTAATTAATTAAATTTCCTTTCTCTTCTGACCATTAACTCAGGCACCTTTTGAGTTAGGAAGCTGATATTTGGACATGCCAATGACCAGGTGATTTGGCTGCAAATGCTATTTTTGATTTATTAATTAATCAATTAATCGATTAATTATTTAATTATTCGATTAATGACAAAAAAATTTTTTTTTTTTAAGTTACACATTCTGATGAAATGGTGGTGGTTTATGTGTTCTCCGACCGAATTGATTAATAATTTATTTTTTTATGATTATTATTTATTTATTTTCATTATTAATCATTCATTTATTTTCTTTCTCATTTGGCCAATATCTCAGGCACCTTTTGAGCTGGGAAGCTAATATTTGGACATGACAGTGACCAAGTGATGTGGCTATCAAGGATATTTTTGATTTATTGATTTATCATTTAATTGCTTAATTATTTATTGATTAATTGATTAATTATTTATTGATTAATCAATTAATTATTTAATTTTTTATTAATGACATTTAATAAAATTTCTAAAAGATACATCTTCGGATGAAGCACTACTGGTTTAGTTATGCTATTAGCCAATTGATTAAGAAAATATTTTGTGATAATCTTTTATTGATTTGAATTATACAATTAATCAACAATTAGCGAACACCTCTTCCTCCCAACGCAGCCTCTATGAGGTGCACTGCGGTATTGCCGGGTGCCGGAGGCGCCCCGGCAATGCCGCGCTGTAGGATATTTCATTATTTGGCATGGGGGCGGTGTACTTTGAATGTATGTGTACTTGTTTGTTTTCATTCTTGTTTTCTTGGTTGTTTGTCCGGGCGATATCTCAGCCATCCTTTGAGCTCGGAAGCTGAAATTTCGGCACAATAGTGAGCAAGTACTTTGTCAAAAACGGTATTTTTCTCAAAAACCTCTTGCTCTGACCACCAAAACACAGTACTTATGCATTTCCTTTCTCTTCTAGGCATTATCTCAGGCACTTTTTGGGTTAGGAAGCTGATATTTGGACATGAGAATGACCAAGTGATTTGGCTGCAAAGGCTATTTTTGATTTATTGATTAATCAATTAATTAATTAATCGATTAATTATTTAATTATTCGATTAATGACTAAATATATATTTTTAAAGTTAGAGATTCTGATGAAATGTTGGTGGTTTATGTATTATATTAGCCAATTGATTAACTATTTAATTTTTTTGACCATTATTATTTATTTATTTTCTTTCTCATTTGGCCAATATCTCAGGCACCTTTTGAGCTCGGAAGCTAATATTTGGACAGGACAGTGACCAGGTGATGTGGCTATAAAGGATATTTTTGATTTATTGATTAATCATTTAATCGATTATTTATTGAATAATGAATTAATTATTTAATTTTTTTATTAATGACTTATTTAATTAAATTTCTAAAATATACATCTTCGGATGAAACACTAGTGGTTTAGTTATACTATTAGCCAATTGATTTAAAAAAATATTTTATGACAATCTTTTATTGATTTTAATTATGCAATTAATCAATCAATTATTGTGCACCTCTCCCTCCCAATGCAGCCTCAATGAGCTGCACTGCGGTATTGCCGCGCTGTAGGATCTATATAATAATAGCGTAAGGACTCGACTTTGTTATCCCTTTTACGCCGCACCCAGTGACCCGATGCCCACGGCACTAATGGATTTACGATCTACGAACCACGCTCTTTGTTTATCACGTACAGACATACTCGAAAAATCTGAATTAGCCGACGTTGGGGCCCAAAAGCATCCGATTAACTGCCGATACGACGCCATCTTACGACGCCATCGTATTGGCGTCTGCTGGGCGAAGGCGAAGCAAGCCGTCCGCTGATTGGACAGGCGAAGGCGAAAGCAAGCCGTCCACTGAGTGGACAATCCAGAGCATGCATTTGTGCCGGTGTCGGCGATCGTTGTTCATATACGCACTCTTCATTCTCATCTTTCTTCCTAACTCTTACTCGGACAAGCAAATCCCCTATGCCATCCATAATGGTACACTATATCCATACACCACATCCTCCCTTCCGTGGATGTTCCACGGGTTTCGGCTTGTATTTCATTATTTGGCATGGGGCGGTGTACATTGAATGTATGTGTACTTGTTTTCTTTCTTGTTTTCTTGGTTGTTTGTCTGGGCGATATCTCAGCCATCCTTTGAGCTCGGAAGCTGAAATTTCGGCACAATAGTGAGCAAGTACTTTGTCAAAAACGGTATTTTTCTCTAAAACCTCTTGCTCTGACCACCAAAACACAGTACTTATGCATTTCCTTTATCTTCTAGGCATTATCACAGGCACCTTTTGGGTTAGGAAGCTGATATTTGGACATGAGAATGACCAAGTGATTTGGCTGCAAAGTCTACTTTTGATTTATTGATTAATCAATTAATTAATTAATCGATTAATTATTTAATTATTCGATTAATGACTAAATATATTTTTTTAAAGTTAGAGATTCTGATGAAATGGTGGTGGTTTATGTATTATATTAGCCAATTGATTAACTATTTTAATTTTTTTGACCATTATTATTTATTTATTTTCATTTATTAATCATTTATTTATTTTCTTTCTCATCTGGGCAATATCTCAGGCACCTTTTGAGCTAGGAAGCTAATATTTGGACATGACAGTGACCAGGCGATGTGGCTATAAAGGATATTTTTGATTTATTGATTAATCATTTAATCGATTATTTATTGAATAATGAATTAATTATTTAATTTTTTTATTAATGACTTATTTAATTAAATTTCTAAAATATACATCTTCGGATGAAGCACGAGTGGTTTCATTATGCTATTAGCCAATTGATGAAAAAATATTTTATAACAATCTTTTATTGATTTTAATTATGCAATTAATCAATCAATTATTGTACACCTCTCCCTCCCAATGCACTCTCTATGAGCTGCACTGCGGTATTGCCGCGCTGTAGGATATTTCATTATTTGGCATGGGGGCGGTGTACTTTGAATGTATGTGTACTTGTAGTCATCTAAATGAAGTAGTTTCCTTATCGTCATGATGCACCTTATTTGACATGAAGATTAGCTTCCATGATGTAGTGGCTTAAAACCACATCATGTAAGACTCTTTGTGTAAATAGTCCATTTACGTGTGACATTCACAAGCATGGTAGGGGCAGGAGATAGACGGGGAGTTGTTTCAAATGGGAGAGGGAAGGAGGAGCCGAGCGACAAAAGGAAAGAAGTTTTGGAGGAGATAGAAGTGAGGAGGAGGAGGTAATGGGGGATTGTGTTGGACATAACAGTGGGTGTAAGGTGAGGGTTAACAACACATTTGAACAATCCTTTTTGAGGCATTCAACTTTACCTTCGGGTATTGCCTGATGCAATACCTTTTGCTCCGACCACGAAAACACAATTTGAAGTGATTGCCAGAGAACAGCGAATCAGCCTTGACGGGAGGTTTTGCTGACGTTTTGACATCTACCAAACAAGCTGTGGGAGATGTAACATTGAGGGAATACAGAAGCTGTCAGCCTGCCATCGGTGACTTCACAAATCTCAAAGGCAGATGCCAGATCCGCAGGATGGCAGTGCTGCTGGTTTCCCCCCTGGGATGTGGTGTGCCACAGAATGATACAGGCCTTAGTTGAAATGCTGCACCATTGGACCTTTGCACCTCCAATTAAAGAACATTTCATTGCAAAATATGTTTTTAATCAACACTGACTGAAACGACAAATTTCTATTTATACCTTTGTCTTATTTTAAACTTGGCTTTCCAGCATCACGAGGCATCAGTTCAGATGAGAGCACTAAGTCAAATCTGAGTACAGTATTGCTAAAGTCTGAGACAAAAGTTTGAGCAGTTAATATGCTCACTATTTGTCACTGTCTGTCAAATGAAAGCCATTGCTGAAGCAACACAATATGTACAAGAATACAATGTGTACACAAATACACTATGTACAATATGTACAGGAATACAATATGTACACTAATACAATGTGTACAATATGTACACGAACACACTATGTACACTAATACAATGTGTACAATATGTACACGAACAAAATATGTACACTAATACAATATATACACAAATACAATGTGTACACATATTGTACATAGTGTATTTGTGTACATATTGTATACAATGTGTACACCATGTACAATATGTACACAAATACCATATGTACACAAATACAATATGTACACAAATACCATATGTACACTAATACAATATGTACACTAATACAATATTTGCACTAATACAATATGTACACTAATACAATATGTACACAAATACATTATGTACACAAATACAATATGTACACAAATACAATAGGTACACAAATACCATATGTACACTAATACAATATGTACACGAATACAATATGTACACGAATACAATATGTACACTAATACAATATGTGCATGAATATAATATGTACACAAATACAATATGTACACAAATAAAATATGTACACAAATACAATATGTACACAAATACAATATGTACACAAATACAATATGTACACAAATACAATATGTACACAAATACAATAGGTACACAAATACCATATGTACACTAATACAATATGTACACTAATACAATATGTACACTAATACAATATGTACACAAATACAATATGTGCATGAATATAATATGCACATTAATACAATATGCACATTAATACAATATGTACACAAATACAATATGTACACAAATACAATATGTACACAAATACAATATGTACACAAATACAATATGTACACAAATACAATATGTACACAAATACAATATGTACACAAATACAATAGGTACACAAATACCATATGTACACTAATACAATATGTACACTAATACAATATGTACACTAATACAATATGTACACTAATACAATATGTGCATGAATATAATATGCACATTAATACAATATGCACATTAATACAATATGTACACTAATACAATATGTACACGAACACAATATGTGCATGAATATAATATGCACATTAATACAATATGCACATTAATACAATATGTACACTAATACAATATGTACACTAACACAATATGTGCACGAATATAATATGCACATTAATACAATATGCACATTAATAAAATATGCACATTAATACAATATGCACATTAATACTGTTATGTCTGGGGGGTAAAGGAATATCTAGAGGCAGGTAGATCTGTATAGGTAGGTATTCGACTGTCGCGATAGGGAATCCACCCTGTAATATGTTCTGTGTTTTAGGCGGTTTGTCGGGTCGGAGTATACCTGTGAACATACAAGGATGTTCGGGTGATAAATAGTGTAGGGACTAAGATAAACCCCTGTGTGTCAGACCTGGTAATCATTCCTTTGTCCCTTATGGCAACGCACACATATAAACACTTAGATAGGTCTTTCGTGCACACATTAATTAGTTCCCTTCCCTTACAAAGACTGTGGAAGACAAACAGGCAGAAAGCCAGGATGGGGCACCGCCGATGGGGCCGCAGCCAGCCACGCCACCAGCTGGCCTAGCAGCCAGCCTCGTGGCAGGGCTGGGAGCCACGCCCAGGAGGACTGTTGATTGGGCAGGGGGAGGGGCGAGTAACACCAGGGCGGAAGGCACTCGGCCAATGAGAGGGCGCCAGCGAAAGGGAACATGGGAGGAGAGTGAACGCAAGGTGATAAAAGGGCGCGCTGCACAACATTTTAGCAGCTCTCTTTTGGCTTCTTCGCTGGTCTCTTGGGGCTGCTCTTCTCTTCTTCGCTCTTCATTCTGAGTTCAGGCTCGTGTTGGAGATCGACCCTCGGTGCTTTTGGTGCTGTGAGCGAACGGACCTCATGTGCAACTGACAAGGGGTTTGGAGCGAGGCGTGCCGTGGAGAGGACGAGGCTGGGGCGAGTGGGGCGTTGGCTCGGGCCTGGCGGAGCGCGTGGGCGAAGCGGACGAAGGGTTTCTTCACGCCGGAGGAGGGAGCCGCGTTGGACGACAGACTACAGACAGTTAAAACGCACCACATTTCACAAATACACACCATAACGCTTTATTTTCCTTTCATTCATTCCTGTGTCCTGTTGGTAAGTCTGGTGTGGGGACGTCCCAACGTAGGATTTAGTTTCTTCCGTCGTGTCCATTGTATCAGGTCCGTAATAAATCTCTATTTTTGTACATTAAATCTTGTGTTTGTTCGTGTTCATTAATTCCCCTGCAGGATCGGAGCTGCCGTCGGTTCGCTCAAGGTAAGCGCTTTTGCCGCATCTTCCTCTTCCCTTCTTCCTCCCGCGGGTTTATAGCAAAGTCCGTGTTTGATCGTCGCCTCAAGTTAATCCGTTTGGTCCATCCGCGGTCCCTTGTGTTAACCTGGAAGGGATCGCGTGACAATACAATATGCACATTAATACAATATGCACATTAATACGATATGTGCACTAATACAATATGTACACCAATACAATATGTACACGAATATAATATGCACATTAATACAATATGCACATTAATACAATATGTACACTAATACAATATGTACACTAATACAATATGTACACTAATACAATATGTGCACTAATACAATATGTGCACTAATACAATATGTACGCTAATACAATATGTGCACTAATACAATATGTACAGTGGTACACTAATACAATATGTACACTAAATAATACAATATCATACTATAATGGAGCAAATGTTTGTGCGTTTGTCTGTCCAGCCTCTCACACATGTATAGGTGGCCAGATTAAGCTGAAACGTTCATGATGTTCTCTTCAAAGTATAAGGAAGAGAATATATGTATTTCATTTTTGTATCTTCTTTATTTCTAAATATTTTTCATGGTGAATCTAATTTGTGTTTAAATTTTAGATTTTTCTTTTTCTAAAATTCAGATCAATTTTTCTTTCTTTAACAAGTAAGAAACGACCACACTGTGGTCACAGCCTGCTACGCGAAAAAACTTAAATTGTACACAAATTTTAATGGGGAAAACTTAAAAAAAGAAGACAAAGTGAGTGGATGACTTTCGCCAAGTGTTGGTACAGTTTTAATTATGTGTGAAGCACATTTTACTCAGGGTATGGCAGAGGAACCAAAAGATGCATGTGAACATCATCGTCGATTGAAACAAATCTGATGAAAATTGGATGACTCTAAACAAAAAAATTACTCCAGGAACTGCTTTAAGGAGGGTTATGTATATTACATGCTGAATTAAAGCGTATTGATAATTTTTACTCGACATGCTATTGCATTTTCTGGGGTTCCTCATCACAAGTAACATTGGATTGAAATTAGCCCCATGAAAATCTGACGCAAAAAATCCAAACCCGGGTAGTGCATCATCAGCAAATGCCTGCAGGTCTGATGTCGTAGGCCTTCCAGAAAACCAATATGGCGGCCATAATATTTCGTCTGGTTACCATTGTAGGTGGAGTCAAACCACAATTGTGGGTGGGGTCCGGCAGCTGACCAACAGCAACAATGAATCACAGCAACAATTACCAATTGCAACCACACCAAGTTCTTATGGACATGCGACGCGTTGCAGGTAAAAAGCACTTTGACTAAAAGTGTTTACATTTTCGACTTTTTATTTATTTTTAAATAGCACATTTTATGACTAAAAGTTTTTTTTAAACTTCTTTTTCTAAACACTTTCACAAAACACAGCCAAAATGATCGTGTCTTACCTTCCCCTTTTTCGCAGGAAGAGTGCAAAAGTGTATTCACACAAGAAAGGAAATTTTGATACAAAAAGTAAAGCTTCAGGCAGAGCAAATTAATCCTCTCAGAAATGAAGAAGCAGGCAGAAAATGACAAACTGGCAAAGCAACAATGTCGAGAACAAATAAAACTTAATCTGAATTTCACAAAACAATGGCACAACACCGAAGGAATGAAACGACAGAACAGACAGATACAAGCTCGACGAGAGCAAAATGAAAAATCTATGGAACAACATCAAACAAATGAAACCGAACAACAAACTCAAGAGTTATTGCTCAATAATCGCTTGGCTATCAATAACAATGCTAGATTGTAAAGATCAAAGCAAATCA
Source organism: Myxine glutinosa (assembly GCF_964187855.1). Classification (NCBI taxonomy): domain Eukaryota; kingdom Metazoa; phylum Chordata; class Myxini; order Myxiniformes; family Myxinidae; genus Myxine; species Myxine glutinosa. The sequence continues at coordinate 51,077 of NW_027618506.1, read as the reverse complement.
AACTACAACAAATGCTGCACCAGACAATTATGTCAATCAACTTTGTGAAGCAACTCTCCGACCAGAACACGCCTTTTAGTCAGGGCCCTTAGGGATATTTTGGTTCAAATTCTTCCAAAAGCATCAAATTTGGCGCAGATGTTGCCCATGCCATACTCTTTCGATTTTTGACGGGCGCCAAGGGCGGTATGATCCGGGGACCATACCGGTCCATCCCGCAATGTCACCTGACCTATGACGTCATAATTAGGATATGCATCCAATCACATGGCGTACTATAAGTGGTCAAAGTACAAAATGAATCGAGCGAAAAATGAAGGCAGGAATCCATTTTTAAGGTTTTCATAAAATCCAATATGGCCGCCAGGTCACATGACCTATGACGTCATATTTATGACATGTATACTATCATGTATACATGAACCCGGATCATGATCGCACAAAAATTAAACACAAGGATATGGCATACAGTTCATAAAACATCAAAATCCGTACCTTTGTAATTAGACTGATGAACTGCACATGCCTGAAAATTAGGAAATGGACATGTAAATATTTCCTCTAATTGTCAAAAATAAGGTCAGAGTTCGATTACCCAACCCAGAAACATAAAATGGTGAACCTCGCGTAAATCTTGACAAAAACTCAAAAACCGACATGTTTGACTCAAAAATGACCTTTAAGATGACCTTGAGGGTTGACCTTGACCTCGAATCATCAAAATAACATCATAGTTGGATTCCTCGACCTCGAAAACCCCTGAAAAGTGGTATCATACATGATTCCAACCCTTTTGGTTATTTAACTGATTTTCCTCTAATCCGGGTGGTGGCCATTTAGTATTTCGCCAATATGTGGCCCCCGGGGGGGGGGTGGGGGGGGGGCGCCCGTCTTGGCGCCTGTCAAAAATCGAAAGAGTATGGCATGGGCAACATCTGGGCCAAATTTGGTGCTTTTGGAAGAATTTGAACCAAACGGCCCCAAAATATCCCTAAGGGCCCTGACTATTTGGGCGGCACAATGTTGCAAACCTATTTGAACAGTGTTGTCAATACTGTAATGCATAGAAGCAGAGTGATGAATCTGAATCGGTATGCTGTGGCAAAGGGAAAGTCAAGCCACAATCATTTACTCCACCTCCTCCCCAGATGATTAAATTCTGTACTTGAATGTCAACCAAAGTGGAAAATATTCCATTCCAAAATCAGGGCATACAGCAACATTCTGGCACTTGCACAGCAACACTCTGGCACTTGCACAGCAACATTGTGGCACTTGCACAGCAACATTGTGGCACTTGCACAGCAACATTGTGGAACTTACACAGCAACATTGTGGCACTTGCACAGCAACATTGTGGCACTTGCACAGCAACATTGTGGCACTTGCACAGCAACATGTCTCAACAATGGATGGAGGTCCTCAATGCCAAACAGGAAATCAGAGCTGTCTCCCTTGACATATCACGTGCCTTCGATACGGTCTGGCACCCAGCTCTGCTCACCAAACTCTCCTCCTATGGTATCCATGGAAATCTCCATGCATGGCTTGCCGACTTCCTCTCTGGTCGTAGTCAACGTGTGGCCCTGAATGGATTTCTCTCATCTCCCCTTCCTGTTCAGGCTGGAGTTCCCCAAGGCAGTGTGCTGGGCCCTGTGCTTTTTCTGGTCTTTATCAATGATCTCTGCGACTCTCTGGAAAATCCTCTCTATCTCTTTGCTGATGACTCCACTCTCTGCCGCTCCATTCCTCTTCCCTCAGATCGGCAGTCTGCAGCCTCCTCACTCTCTGAAGACCTGGACAAAATCACAGACTGGTCAAACAAGTGGAACATGTCTTTCAATCCTGACAAATCTCACTCTCTTACTATGTCTCTCCGAAAAGATCGACTGGACAACCCTGCCATCTACTTTCTCAACAATCCTCTCCAAGAAGTTCTGTCGCTCAAGCTTTTGGGTCTCACTATCTGCCATGATCTTTCTTGGGAAAACCACATTTCCAAGCTGGCCTCCAAAGCCAGTCGCCGACTGGGCATCCTCCATCGTGCGAAGTCCTTCCTCGGCACACCTGAGCTCCTCACCACATACAAGGCTTTCATCCGCAGCTCAATGGAATACTGTTCTCCCCTATGGGCTGGTGCTCCTGCCTCACACCTGGCTCGGCTTCACGCTGTTGAATCCAAAGCTTTCAAAATCATTGGAATCTCCCGCGATGAAGCTATCTCTGAGGGCCTTTCACTCACTCACTCACCGCAGGCAGGTAGGTGGTCTTTCTGTCTTCTACCGACTCCTCTCCGGCTTTGCTCCCCCAGCTCTCTCTGTGCTCTGTCCCCCAAATATTCCTACAGGTCGCACAAGATCTGCCAGCAACCCTCTGATGGTTAAACTGCCGAAATCTCGGCTCTCTGCTCACCTTCACTCTTTCAATCCTCTTTTCTCCCGCCTCTGGAACAAACTCCCACACTCCCTTCAATCCCACTCCTCCCTCCAGGTCTTTAAAACAGCTGTTCACCACCATCTCTTATCTTCCCCCATCCAAAACCTTGATCTTTTCTACCCCCACTAATTCACCCCAGATCCACCTTGTTTGAAATTCCAACTTCTTTCCTGGAAGTCCTGGCAGTGTCCATATGTTTATACCTCTCCCACCCCCCCCCCCTTCACATGCCTGCCCCCCAAAGCCCTCTCCCTCCCACAGATCTCTCGATGTCTCCATGTCTCTCGGTCCCTGCTCTCAAATGTTGTGTTTGTGTCCTTCCCCCTCTCTCCCCATCTTGTCTACCGCTCCCGATGTTATTTGTTTTATGTGTCTGTTTGTCTTTCTGTGTGATTAATGTTCGCTCTTTCACGAGCCTCGATCTTGTATACAAAAAAAACAAAAAAAAAAACATTGTGGCACTTGCACAGCAACATTGTGGCACTTGCACAGGAACATTGTGGCACTTGCAGAGCAACATTGTGGCACTTGTACAGCAACATTGTGGCACTTGCACAGCAACATTGTGGCACTTGCACAGCAACATTGTGGCGCTTGCACAGCAACATTGTGGCACTTGCACAGCAACATTGTGGCACTTGCACAGCAACATTGTGGCACTTGCACAGCAACATTGTGGCACTTGCACAGCAACATTGTGGCACTTGCACAGCAACATTGTGGCACTTGCACAGCAACATTGTGGCACTTGCACAGAAACATTGTGGCACTTGCACAGCAACATTGTGGCACTTGCACAGCAACATTGTGGCACTTGCACAGCAACATTGTGGCACTTGCACAGCAACATTGTGGCACTTGCACAGCAACATTGTGGCACTTGCACAGCAACATTGTGGCACTTGCACAGCAACATTGTGGCACTTGCACAGCAACATTGTGGCACTTGCACAGCAACATTGTGGCACTTGCACAGCAACATTGTGGCACTTGCACAGCAACATTGTGGCACTTGCATAGCAACATTGTGGCACTTGCATAGCAACATTGTGGCACTTGCATAGCAACATTGTGGCACTTGCATAGCAACATTGTGGCACTTGCATAGCAACATTGTGGCACTTGCACAGCAACATTGTGGCACTTGCACAGCAACATTGTGGCACTTGCACAGCAACATTGTGGCACTTGCACAGCAACATTGTGGCACATGCACAGCAACATTGTGGCGCTTGCACAGCAACATTGTGGCGCTTGCACAGCAACATTGTGGCGCTTGCACAGCAACATTGTGGCACTTGCACAGCAACATTGTGGCACTTGAATAGCAACATTGTCGCACTTGCATAGCAACATTTTGGCACTTGCACAGCAACATTGTGGCACTTGCACAGCAACATTGTGGCACTTGCACAGCAACATTATGGCACTTGCACAGCAACATTGTGGCATTTGCATAGCAACATTGTGGCACTTTCATAGCAACATTGTGGCACTTGCACAGCAACATTGTGGCACTTGCACAGCAACATTGTGGCACTTGCACAGCAACATTGTGGCACTTGCACAGCAACATTGTGGCACTTGCATAGCAACATTGTGGCACTTGCACAGCAACATTGTGGCATTTGCACAGCAACATTCTGGCATGGTTGGTTGTCAACAGATCAAAGTACCTGGATTTAATCCTACATTGACAATCGAGGGTAAAATCTATCACTGCCTTGGATCACTTCTTCCTCAAGATAATGACGAACCAAAGTTTGCTCAGCTCTATTTTGTGGATTCAGAAAATGAGTTGGAGAACAGAATTTCTCACACTAATCTTGACCGAAACATCATAAGAGACCTCAACACTTCTTCTGTCGGTGAATACAAAATGTACATAACAAGATTTAAAGCGGATATCACTCTTACAGCTGAAGGAAATTGTGACATTGTTCTTCATTCATGCAGATAAACTTCAAAAGCCAACAAATAAGCATTGTCGAAGGTACAATCCTCCAATAGCCTCTGATGTAGCAGCCATAGTTCCTGGATCTTCTGTTAGAAATCTGGATGTCAGAGTCTACTGCAGAGATGGTAGCATCCAATCAATCAACTTGCTGCATCGTTCACATGAACCTTTGCATTATGTTCTCCTATTCCCTCATGGTGATGATAGCTGGTAGCTTACTCTAAATAAGGAAGATGGAAGTACACTTAGCCCGACCAACTTCTACTCATATTTTGTTGCAAGTTTGAAAGAAATGTCAAATTGTTCTTGAAAATGTCAAAGTCAATGATTGGCGATGTTACAGTCGATGCCTCGGCAAAAATTGAGTGTCTAATGGATTGGGCCAAGCACGACTAAAAAACAATTCGAGTTGACAAGTACCAAGATCTCATTGATGCAATTGAAGACCTGAGTGGAAGAAGTACTTGAGTTAATTTTTTTGGGCAAAGTGAGTTAGAATCTGGAACTCCATCTGCAGAATAAAACAGTCACTTCATATGAAGACTTGTGCACCATTGATGGTGAACATTGTGAAACATTCCAAGATGTCTGTGTAAAATTTGGACTCCTTGAAGATAACATTGAAAAGGATAGAGTCATGGAAGGAGCCAATGCCATCAGGTTTGGGCCTCAACTTCAGGATGTATTTGCAACTATCCTCCTATATTGTACTCCTGCAAAACAATTGGATATTTGGAAAAAATGGAAATACCAATTTGGACAAGACCTGGATCACAAGCACAACACCAATGTCTCCTCTCCTCATATTGAACATACTGCGTTGCTTCACTTGCAAGAACGAGTTGAACGAGAGGGAATGGACGTTCATGTCAATTGCACATTGCCAATTCCTGATCCAAATATTCTGAGACAAGCTCAAGTGCCAAGAGTAATTTGTAAGGAAACAGATTTTGATAAACAACGACTTGAGCTATTTGTGCAAGTAAAACTACCACCTTTCAATCCAGAATCCAGATTTCAATCCAGATTTGTCTATGATCAGGTCATGGCATCGATTGCATCTTAACAAGGAAAAATATTTTTTCTCGATGCAGGTGCCGGTACTGGGAAAACATTCACTATCAATCTTATCCTGTCAAAAGTTCGCTCTCAGGTTAAAATTGCCATTGCTACTTCCACATCTGGGATAGCTGCTACTCCACGGAAAAATGGTCGAACTCTCCATTAAAGATGCAAGATTGCGTTGAATATCAAGCAGGAATCCATGTGCAACTATACCAGAAGAGAAGCCACTGGCACTTTGATGCAAAAGGCGGAACTATTGGTGATTGATGAAATTTCAGTTCTTTGGTCACATGTTTTGAAGTTAACTTAAAACGATGAGACAGATGAGAGCTGCCGTGGCTGGAGAAAATTCCGATGAGGCCAAGTTTAGCAAGTACTTATTGGATCTTGGAAATGGACTAACTACTGTGGATAAGTCACTCGGCCAGTTTAGGATTAAAATTCCAAATGAATACCTCCTTCAGTCTGACAATTTGAGTGATCTCTGTGATTTTGCTTTTAATGGTCTTGAAAACAACCACCAGGATCCAAAATGGCTTGCAAACCTTGCAGTTATTACCCCCAACAAACATTGCTGTTGATTCAATCAATGCATTGATTATGAAATCATTTCCTGGGGAAGAAAAAGTTTACAAAAACTCAGACACAGTAGAAAATGAAAGGATAACATGGCTTGCAAAAGTATTCACCCCCCTCCAAAGTTTCCACATTTTGATGCCACCGAAGCATTATTACCTCCACCACCAAAGATGGACGGAGGTTGTTTTCGCCCTTGTCTGTTTGTTCATTTGTGTACAGGATATCTCAAAAAGTTGTGGATGGATTCGGACAAAATTTGATGCACGTTGGGTGTAGTTTAACAGATTTGGTGAAGAACTCGATCTGAATACTATAATTTTTCAAGTGATTCTTCACCATTGAGAGATAGGGCCAAAAACGATATACAGCACGATTTCTCAAAAAGTTGTGGATGGATTCAGATGAAACTTGGTTTTGTTTATACCATTTTGAGGTGCAGTTGGTGGCTGCCCTCAATGCGTACTTCTTGTTTTGTAATACTTTTGCTCATCCACAGGTGGTCAATGTGTATGGTCAAATAACCTTTCCTGCTTTTGCTTGCTTAATTTCTAACCATATAAAGGAACGCATGATATCGTTTGAACAATTCCTCTATCTGCAGAGGGATACTGTCAGCAAATTAACCAAATAACAATTAAGTGGCGTTACTTGCGAATCGAAGTACCCACTTCCGTGGATTTTTCTGTTCATTATTGCCTTGAGGTTCAAACTCATACAAGGCCAGGTGACATGTCTTCACTTGCCAGAAAGAAAACATCATGGTATGCCATTCACGCCGAGTGTCATCATTGCCACAGGTCAGATGGACAGGGCTGGGAGGATTGTGCTAGTTGTCTGATGTCTAGAAAATATGAAGGCCAAAAATGACGTCCCGCTTTTGGAGCACAATTCTTTTTTCCTTAGGCAGGTCTTTATTTAATTTGCAAAGTGGCGTAAATATTATTATGCACACACACACACACACATATATATATATATACAGTATATATATATATATAAAAACATTATTTACTGATGCAGAACAAGAAATACCAGCATTTATATATTCTGTAACTATAGAAGACATTTTATGACATGTTAAATCTTGCCTTTGTAAATGCCAGCTTAAAGTACAAGAGACAATAAACAGACAGTGACTTGTTAGATAATTGGAATTTGTAAAAGCCTGTCGTTTTTACAACCTGCCCCACCTTTAAATTCCTTTTCCACCTTTTTATTTGCTATACTAAGCCTGCTTGATCGATTGATTAATTGACGAACCTTACATTTAAAGTATTATTCAGATTGGTACTCATTTCAAAATAAGCAATTTTCCAAAACCATTTAATTTATTTAAAGTATTATTTAAAGACGATTTTCCAAAGCCTCTCCTCAGTGAAAGACACATGAAAGCCCGCTTGGGGTTTGCAAAAAAGCACCTAAAGGACTCTCAGACTGTGAGAAACAAGATTCTGTGGTCTGATGAAACCAAGATTGAACTCTTTGGCTTCCGCCTGGCCACTCTTCCATAAAGCCCAGATCGGTGGGGTGTTGCAGTGATGGTTGTCCTTCTGGAAGTTTCTCCCATCTCCACACAGGATCTCTGGAGCCCAGCGAGAGTGACCATCGGGTTCTTGGTCACCTCTCTTACCAAGGCCCTTCTCCCCCGATTGCTCAGTTTGGCTGGGCGGCCAGCTCTAGGAAGAGTCCTGGTTATTCCAAACTTCTTCCAGTTAAGAATTATGGAGGCCACTGTGCTCTTGGGAACCTTCAATGCAGCAGAGATCTTTTTTGTAGGCTTCCCCAGATCTGTGCCTCGACACAATCCTGTCTCTTAGCTCTGCAGGCAGTTCCTTCGACCTCATGGCTTGGTTTTTGCTATTCTAATGACTGACTGACTGATATTACTGGACGGTACCTTCCATGTGTCATATAAAGCTGAAATTTTGTGCGCCACAGGCATCAAAGCCGATGCACCGGGAAAATATTCACATAAGTGTTGGCCGCAAATGAAAATCCGCAAATGAAAATTTCCATTAAAAAACCGTAAATGCGTCCGTAAAAAAAAAGAATTGTAATTTATGTAACTGTAAACTGTGAAATAAAAAACCTAAATTGATATCTAACAGGATGTCAGTGATGCTTGCCCATAATTAATCATAAGGGTTCTATTTATTATTTACCTACATGTACATACGAAGAAGCATGGTTCGGTATTCCTTACAATCTCTAAGCAAACCCCTCTTGTGCACTCGTGGCCAAAAATATTGGCACTCTTGCACTTTTTTCAAATAATGCATCATTTCTTTCAAAAAATTGTTGAAATTAAAAATATATTTTGGTTTCCACAAATGTATTTCTTAGCTTATTCCACACAGAAATCCTAAAATTGCCCGGACAATATTAGTAGCACCTTTTGGAAGTTGTTAGAAATAATTAGATTTCAAGCAGGTGATTCTCCTTTACTTTGGAAATGAACTCACCTGTGGTGAATTGCAGGTGCCTGCAATATAAAAATCACTCATTCAACCAGTTTGAATAGAGAAAAGGAGTCACTCTGCTGTTTTGTGTCACTGTGTGTACCGCAATGAGCATGGAGAAAAGAAGGAAACCAGAGAATTGTCTGAGAAGGTCAGACACAAGATTGTAGCCAAGCATGGACAATCTCAAGGCTACAAGTCCATCTCCAGATACCTTGATGTTCCTGTGTCCACCATATGAAACGTTCTCAGGAAGTCTAAGGCCTATAGCACTGCGGCCAACCTCCCTGGACATGGCCATAAGAGAATACTTGATCGAAGATTGCAGTGAAGGATTGTTCGAATGGTGGAGAAATCACATCAATCAACTGCCAAACATATTCAAACTGACCTTCAGACACAAGGTACGGCAGTTTCAACTTGCACCATCCATCGTTGGCTCTATGGTTGGAGATACATGAGGACCCCACTGCTGAGAGAGAAATACATAAGAAAGCCCGACTGAAGTTTGCCAAAACACACCTGTACAAGCCAAAATCCTTCTGGGAGAATGTCCTGTGGACAGATGAGACCAAATTAGAGCTTTTTGGTGAAGCACATCGTCTCTATGTTTACAGAAAACAAAATGAAGCCTTCAAAGAAAAGAACACCTTCCCTACAGTCAAACATGGAGGATGTTCAGTGATGATTTGTAGTTGCTGTGCTGCCTCTGGCACTGGGTGACTTGAATGTGTGCATGGCATCATGAAATCAGGAGATTCCCAAGGCATTTTGGAGTGCAATGTTCAACCCAGTGTCAGAAAACTGTCTCCGTCGAAGGTCATGGGTCTTGCAGCAGGACAATGACCCCAAACACACTTCAAAAAGCACCCAGGAATGGTTCAAGACAAATGCTGGACTGTTCTGAAGTGGCCAGCAATGAGTCCAGATCTAAATCCCATTGAACACCTGTGGGGAGATCTGAAAACAGCAGATGGGAGAAGGCACCCTTCAAATCTGGGAGAACTGGAGCAGTTTGCACAAGAAGAGTGGGCCAAACTGCCAGTAGAGAGGTGTAGGAAGCTCATTCATGGCAATAGGAAGCGCTTGACTGCAGTTATTTTGTCCAAACATTGTGCCTCCAAATATTAAGTCTGGGGTGTCAATAATTTTGTCAATGCCATTTATTTTTATTTTCCGATTTTAAAGGATATAATAGGTTCTGAATAAATAAAATTTTAAAAAAGGTTCTGTAATATTAACAGTGAAATAAAGAATTGTGGAGGCCAAATACTTTTGTCAATTTCAACTTGTCTTTAGAGAAATTTGTGAGTTATTTGAAAAAAGTGCAAGGGTGCCAATATTCTTGGCCACGACTGTATATCATATACTGTATTCAGTTGGCTTCAAAAGTCTGGGTTCACCAAAATTGATGCCCAGTTTTCTCATTCCACAATTTCAAACAGCAATTTTTTATTATATTGAAGTCATTTATTCATATAATTTCATTTATCAGTTATAAACTTTGTCTAAATATAATAAATTAAGTGTCAGTATATTTGAGAGAGAGTTAAAATTGATGAGCAGTCTGATTATGCTCTGGAATGCATTAGAAAACTGCTGAGAAATATTTAATTGAAGGATAATCCATAAACAAATTGAATTGATGCCAAATAGAGTTCACTCAGGGCTCAAAACAAAAGGAGGTCAACATTGATTATTTGATTGTTATTATTTTCCCCTATTATAAGAAGTGTTACTCTATAATATCCTTAAAAGTCAGTGGAAATCCCGATGTGTAGTGCTTTTGGTTTCATATTTTAGTAATTTATTTTATCATATCTGATTTAATAAATTTGCTACTGGACTCAGACTTTTGTACATGTGTCGTTGATTATTATCGCCATATGTGGTGTTCAGAGGGTGGAATGGAGTCCCCCCAACATCTCGAAATATCTACAGTACTTCTGTTTCATTAAAGGTCCACAGCCACGGAATCTCACTCAAAATGCATTTGATGTCACCTAAATGAGTCTTTTTATGGTGAATTCAAATATGGCATTGATTTTTTGTTATATTCACTCTGAAACATTAAAAATGAAAGAAAACCGAACCACTTGGGAACGCCCCTAAAAATTCTGCCACATACCTCAAAGCCGATGACGTAATCCATGTGACGTCACCTCCAGAGGGCAGCTTGCTCGCAAGCACGCTCCACGTGCATTTGCTTGATACAAATCAAACACTTATTTTAACTCCAATTTACATTCTGTTTCCACTTTTAGTGAGAATTAGGGGTCTGAGCAACCATTCGTAAACTTTATTTGGTGCAAATCGGATAATTTTTAGCCGAGTTACCTCAGACCATGAGTTGTTAATTATATAATTCACACATAGTTGAATACGTGCAGGCCGTTCCACAGAGTAACCTTGCGGGCTTATCAACGAGGCGAGGCATGACACACATGTGTCTCAGCATACCTCAGATCAAGATCAAGCAAATCAAAAGTAGTGTATGTACAAATTACATGGAAATTGATCGTGGGCCGAAGCATAGCGAATCGAGATGGCACGGACTTCGTTCTGGAGGTGACGTCATACGCCATGTGATCTGGTAGTAGTGAAATTCGGGTGTTTTTTTTAGGGCGGGGCTTAGCAGGGTGCAAGAGCGCTAAAAAGGAAAGGAAAAAAAATTATATAAAAAAAAATTAGCTATTACTTATTACAAGAAATCGATTTCTATTTTTTTTTTAAATGATACTCATACAAATAAGTCAAAAATGTTCTGCATTTCTGTGCACCTTTAAGGGATTGTGATTTATGGACCAAGCTCTGAAGTTTTCTTGTTCTCAAAGTTTTGTTCCGAGGGCTCTTTTCATGATCATCGCCGAGCTTCCTGCTGTAGTTACAGCTGCAGTTCGTTTGTGGTAATATCCCCAGGGATTGTTTTTAAGATTCCCATGAGGTTCTTTAACATTCCCATTACTCCAATTATCAGTGGTATAATTTTGGTGCTTTTCAGCTTACATGATCTTTTGAGTTCATTTTTGAGATCCTGGTATTTGGTAATTTCGTTGATTTATGCGTTGTTTAGGCCCAAATCATTGGGTACTGACACCTCTGCGTGTATTGTTTTTGTAATTATTAAAGTATAATGATATGATATAACAATAAACCAATAACAACCATTGATTTCATGCCGTGAGGCGCATAGGGCTGCCGAGGCGGTTTATTGGCTAAGGAGTACAATCCTGGACGGGTGGCCACTCTGACGCAGGATACTTGAATGGCTTATTACTCCAATGTACCAGCTCGGTAAGCTGGTACTCAATTTGCCGACCTCGGAAGGATGACAGGCTGAGTCAACCCACCTGGTGTTATTTCAACAGCATGACGGGGCTCAAACTCAAGACCCAAAGATCTTAAGCCAGCTGCATTAAGCCAACACCAGGAATAATTATATGATATGGTAAACTACAATGATATCATTTTCTGAGTTATGTTTTTCTTTTGAAGTACAAATTGTGTCCACATCTTTGAAACATTATACTGAACTGAAATCCAGAATGTCTCACATCACTTGTTTATTCTTATGGGAATCAATTGTATTACCCAACAGTCACTTAATCTGGACTGCAGTAACTGTTTGACATTTGTGACTGCTTTATTCTCGAAGTAAAAGCATGTCAACTTGTGGTAACCAGTTGACGTCTCATCCTGGTTTACAGAAATTCTGTTTATACATAGTTTGCAAAATACAAAGGTTCAGAAACTCATTTATAGCAACTGGGGATAATTTTATTTCCTCAAGCCCAAAGGCCATGTTTTAGTGTTTAATCCTAAAAGGCCTCTGCCGTGCAATGCACTTGCTGTCTTTGTGTTTGCTACTCATATTTCATAGGAAGCGGAAGGCAATTAAACTTTGTTTACAATTTCCCAAACTAATTTGGGATAATTTATTTTCCTGATTACTATTTTCTTGTTTAAAGCCTCTGAGTTTCTTCACTTTGTTTACTTTACCTAATTCACCTTGGTAAAGCAATTTTGCCATCATGATTGTGCCCCCATAGAATCAAATGCACTGAGGTCCTAACCTGGTGTTAATTAAATCAAGACCAGCAAGAACAAAAGAAGATGCATGTGAAACTTTCACCCTCAAGGAAAAATACAATTTTGAGTTCTTCCTTGGATTTTTCATCCCTCCGTAGTTAATACCCAAACCTTTGCACCATTCTTTCCCCAGCACATCACAACTCCCTTACCTTCCTGGGCCATTGTTTTGCTGGTGTTCTAGCAATACCACATTAATTCAATCGATCAGTTTTTGTTTCCTTTATTTCACTGAGGCTGGAGGAGGGTAGGAAGTGCACAGTGGTGCAGACACCACACATTCTCTCTCGCTGTCACTCTCTCCTCGTACTCGAAAAAAGTTGCTCAACACAGGTGGAAAACTAGAATAGCACTCAGTAGAGTGCATACCTCCGCCAGGTGAACAGTTTACGTTTTGTATCCCAGAGTAGACCAGAAAATCGCAATACAGAATCACATTTAATCAAAAGCATCCGTCCACAACTTTTTGAGATATCCTGCTTTGTATCGTTTTTGGCCCTATCTTCCAATGGTGAAGAATCACTTTTAAAAAATTCTACGAGCCGGATCTGGATCCGGATTTTCACCAAAATTGAATCGATTCTTCTGTCACACAGAAAACCGGTCCACCAAGTTTCGTCCAAATCCTTCCATAACTTTTTGAGATATCCTGCTATGTATCGTTTTTGGCCTAATCACTCAATGGTGAAGAATCACTTAGGAATTAAATAATTCTCATATCCGAATCCATACACAGATCTTCACCAAAATTAAATCCATTTGTCCTTGTCACACACTCAACCGGGCCACCAAGTTTCGTCCAAATCCGTCCACAACTTTTTGAGATATCCTGCTATGTATTATTTTTGGCCCTATCTCCCAATAGTGAAGAATCATGTAATTATTCTACCAGCCGGATTCGAATTCGGATCTTCACCAAAATCTAATCATTTCGTCCTTGTCACACATGCTACCTCTCTACCAAATTTCGTCCAAATCCGTCTGCAACTTTTTGAGATATCATGTTCACAAACAAACGGACAAACAAACAAACGGGGGTGAAAACATAACCTCCGTCCACCTTTGGTAATCAAAACATTTGATGCCATCACAGATGCATGGCCCTGATTAATTTACTATATGACAAAGTCTGTGCTCTAACTTTCTTCATGAGCACTAATGCCAATTTTATGAAGATAAAATATGTTTTGCCGGCTTACTTACCTTATCGCTATTATTATTGTTGTTAATTCGCCAAAACCATGAAAAGTGAGGATCTGGTTCAGAAGGAGCACACTCTGTTCGGTATTGCTTAATTTGTCTGTGTTTCAACCTCAGATTCTGCTTATCATCCCAATATTCACTTTTAAATAGCACGGCCCAATCAAACTGTTATTTTTATAAACAATTATATGTTTTTATATTCTATTTTTATATAAACCCTAACAACTCACCAACAATGTCCTGTGTGTTTGTCCATTCTCAGGTGGCACAGTTGTAAGAATGTACAGGGAAGCGAGGCTCGTGGCAAGTACAGTGTCACTGGTGGTGGAGAGAAGCAACAAACAGACAGTGGTGTATTTGTAGACATCCAGGCTCAGGCTGAGGCCCAGCCTATGACCAAAGCAGGTATGATCCTAACACCTTTCTTTTTCCTTAACACTGAACTGGTGTATATACCGTGCACCCAGGAGGACTGGAAACACATTTAAAACAAATAAAATAATTTGTATATATTACTTGTATCATGATTATACTTGTCACATCAAACTCCGTTTGAAATTCCTTCACTTCAGGTTAGCCAGAGACGTTTGATCAACGTCTCAGTGTACCAACGTAGTTATGCCTTCAATTACTCTCGTGAAAACACACCGGGGTAAAATTCTCCAGATTCAAGCCTTATATTATCCAGTTTCGAGTTTCAGCGGCAATCATCCGGGGACCTCAAATTCGAGGATATTTCCCACGACATTTTGAAACTGCAGGTAAAATTTCCAATAAATTCCAATTTAAATTAACCAAACAAATGGTTAACAAAATCAAATTGTTGCTGTGAAGGAATTTAACAAAGCTTGGCTGAAGGGTCATAGCATAGCTCGGTGTTGCTTGGTCTGTTGGAACTCTCCTCATAAGAACCGCTTTTTACTCGTATTAACTGCATCCTCCCATTGTGCATCCACTACACTTCGCTTGACATCCGTGATAGTGGCCAACAAGTTATTATTTATACACCAAGAGGAACAAGCATTCTGAGTATTGCGCTGCAATACATGTCCCCTCCCGGCAGTCTGTCGTCCGTAAAACTGTTGGGGAAATTACCAAGGGTTATTTACCCACAGGTTCTGAATCGTTCCCAATCGCTAATTACCTCAGGACGGGCTCACCTGTGATTCGCACTCGGGACTTCGATTTATACACCTTGCAGACAGGTCAGCAGAAGCATGAGAAAATACGTTGTTGATAAAGAACCTTTCGAGTCGCTAAATATCAGTAATTTATTATATTTTCCGGTTCACGATCAATGATCGATGTGTATATATATGTTGTTCGGCTTGGCTCCGCCCCTCCCGAAAGCGCGCGCGGTGTCGCGCTTTTGGCGTTCGCAGACGAGGCTGAGGGCGCGCGGTGCGGCTTGAGGAGAACTCTAGAATAAAAAACAAGAGATATCCATTTAAAAAATATTTTCGTTTAATTAACGATACCTGCCAAACCACGTGCCCTATCGCAAATTCCAAAAGGACATTTTAGTAGACTGACATGCTGAACAGATCTGTGAAGTTTCCCCTCGATTGGATAAAAAATGATGGAGGAGCTCGGTTTTAAATGTTCATGCTTAAAAACGTCATAACTCTGAAACCATGTGATGCATGACGTCATGCTCGGTGATTTTTTTGTTCGTCGTGGGTATGCGATTCTGCCTGCAAAGTTTGGCCTCGATCTGTTTAGCCGTTGCAGAGAAAAAGGGATTTGCGTGTTTTCACAAAAAACAATATGGCGGCCGAAACACGTGACCTGTGACATCATAATTACCATTAAAATATTCCACAGACCGAGTCCCCCCTACGGTAAAAATTTGATCTCAATCGGTTCTATTATTGCGGAGAAAATATTTTTTAAAGGAAATTAAAACTTAAAATGGCACCGAGTTTAGGATCATCAGAATTATCAGAATTCCCAAAGTTCAAAGTGCCATAACTTTGTTAAAAATGATCGAAACATAGTGAAGTTCGAACTTTATCTGTAACTTATCATGAGGAAACCATGTACCAAGTTTGAAATCATTAGCATTAAGCGTTTAGAAAAAAAAGTCTGGAAAACTGTTCTTTGCGTGACGGACGGACAGACTGACAGACTGACAGACGGAGGGACGGAGTGCAAACCTATAGTCCCCTCTGGTGTACACCGGTAGGGGACTAACAAGCATTCTGAGTATTGCACTGCAATACATGTCCCCTACCGGCAGTCTGTCGTCCGGAAAACTGTTGGGGAAATTCCCAAAGTTCAAAGTGCCATAACTTTGTCAAAAATGATCGAAACGTCGTGAAGTTCGAACTTGATCTGTAACTTATCATTAGGAAACCATGTACCAAGTTTGAAATCATTAGCATTAAGAGTTTAGAAAAAAAAGTCCGGAAAACTGTTCTTTGCGTGACAGACGGACAGACAGACGGACAGACTGACAGACGGAGGGACGGAGTGCAAACCTATAGTCCCCTCCGGTGTGCACCGGTAGGGGACTAATAACAACAACACAACGGCTATCGATGGAACAATAAAAACAATGGATATGATGGTGGCTTATTGGTAGATCATGGTACCAGTCTAGTATGTTAGAGATTGTGGGTTCACATCTAGGTGGGATGGTAACATGTCTTCCATTCACCTCTGAGCTGTCTATACTGGGGTCAAATGCCAACGCAGTTGTAAACTGCCACCCTGGTGTTTGGCATGCACGACGATGCATCAATGTGTCCTCCATCCATCGCATGGATGTTACGCTGGATGTCCATTGGTTGTTGGTAGACGTTAAATATCCCACAGTATCTTGCGCGAATAGTAGGCGAGTTATCGCCGGCCCCCTGAGCAAATTAAAAATCCTTTCCACCTTCAGTTCGACGTCAGCCCTGGCCTGCCGGTTCGTCAAAGACTTGGGCCAAGGGAGGTGGGAATAATTATTGGTCTTCGTGAAGGTTTGTGTTTGTCTGCATTGACGTACAAGTCAAACAATGAAGGTGCGACTACCGTTTTGAGCATTAGCCCTTCGTCAGAGCGAACGGTCTTGACTTTTGAGTTCCTTTTTATATTGTTATAGGGGGTTTAAGAGGACGTTCGGGGGGATGAGGGGGCAC
This sequence comes from Myxine glutinosa, assembly GCF_964187855.1. Lineage (NCBI taxonomy): Eukaryota > Metazoa > Chordata > Myxini > Myxiniformes > Myxinidae > Myxine > Myxine glutinosa. Next base: position 34,164 of record NW_027618506.1, on the reverse strand, counting down.
TGAGAGGGGGAGAGGGTGTGCTCAGCATCATTCGATTACAAACAACACGTCATATCTATCGTTGAAATTGTCTTTTTTAAACATCTGAACAAAATTCTGTTTTTACTACAAGGAAGTGCATTCAGCATCAGCATTCTGCAGTCTCCTTCTCAGCAAAGGAACAGTGTGCAAGATTGAAATCTGTGCCTGTGGCTGACGCAAGTGTGTAACACAGATTGGATAAAATACTGAGCAGCACCCAGTTAGTTCAAACTGCTCGACTTAGCTTCAAAAGATTCGAAACTGTGCCTGTGGGTGATTGGGATGCTTCAGAAGAACTGAAATATGGCGTTTTTACAAAACACAAACACTCCGCAATAAGAACCAGTTGTGTGTGGGCAAGTCTTGTTCAGCCCTGTGCCCATTTGGCATTCTTTTCATTCCAGATGTGGCTTGGGAAAGCAGACAGTGCAGCGATGTGTAGCATTTCTTGAAGGCATTTGTGTTTATCCATACAAAATCGATGTGAACAGAGTTGCATAAATGATAAATAATCAATATAGTTACCGCCGCCACCAAAGGTGGATGGAGGTTATGTTTTCACCCCTGTCTGTTTGTCCGTCCGTTTGTCCGTGAACAAGATATCTCAAAAAGTTGTGGACGGATTCGGACGAAATTTGTCAGAGATGTAGCGTATGATTCGATTTTTACTTATATCGTAGCGTATGATTAGATTTACAAGGACGAAATGATTAGATTTTGGTGAAGATCCGGATTTGGATCCGGCTAGTATAATTTTTAAGTGATTGGGCCAAAAACGATACATAGCAGGATATCTCAAAAAGTTGTGGACGGATTTGGACGAAATTGGGTGGACAGGTTGGGTGTGTGACAAGGAAGTATCGATTCGATTTTGGTGAAGATTCGGATCCGGATCCGGCTAGTAGAATTTTCAAGTGATTCTTCACCATTGGGAGTTCGGGCCCAAAACGATATATAGCAGGATATCTCAAAAAGTTGTGGACCGATGATTTTGATTAAATGTGATTCTGTATTGTGATTTTCTGGTCTACTTTAGGATACAAAACGTAAACTGTTCAACTGGCGGAGGTATGCTCTCAACTGAGTGCCGTTCTAGTTATTATATGGATTTTTGAGAGTGTTGTACCTTGTCATGTTTCGGCAGAACGTTTTTGTCTGCATAAGTTGATTTGGAAGCAAGTTCAAATTCAAACCTTTGAAGCTGATCAGTTATTCATCTTCTCTTTTTTTAACAGTGCCAGCAGAAAATACGGCAGTGGAGTGTAAGAGCTGGACATATGCGGCACTGCCACCCCATGCTCAGGAGGAGCTCGAGGGCCTGCTCGAGAGCAAAGAGGCGGCGGGCTGGCGAGAGCTGGCATTGGTTCTGGGTTACACCGAGGAAGACGTTGTGGCTTTCAGCCAGGCGGAGCGGCCCGCACAAGTCTTGCTGTCAGGGTGGTCAGCACAAGAAGGCACCACCAAGGCAACACTCCTCACCGCACTGGCAAAGCTGCAGCGCCAGGATGTGGCTCAGAAGCTGCAATCCGAAGAGAGTCGTTCCGAGCTAGGGGAGTTGGATATCGTGTGAATGATTTGGAATATCGATTCTGTACGTATACCGAGATTTCACACTATATAATTGGTTTGGTGTTTTTGCTGTCTAAGACTATAGCATACTTACCGTATGTATTGAAAAATAATACCCAAGATGCCGCATTGCAGAATGTGGTCCGATCGGTTTTTCTTTATGGGGAACTGCACTCTTAGGGCCAGGTGACAATCTCTGACCTGCTGGCATACAAAGACAATCACCATGAGCAGTCATGTGCTCAATATTTGAGAAGATAATGGCAGTAACGGACACCAGGTTGGGGGAAGCTGCATCGCAGAGCAGGTTGGTCCTCGAAACCCAAAACCGACCTGAACATTACCGTGACAGCACTTACGTGATCCTGCACTACATGACAGAATTTCTGCCTCCGTGTGGCGGCCCAAGAGGGAACAACAGAAAGGCACCATTTGACCAGTCACTGCAAGCGAGAGCGATACTGTTTTTATACCCAACAAACTGCAAGCTGTCGTTCTCCTTCACACCGTCATGCATGACCACCATTAACAAGTTTGACTTGAAGCCTCATTTTGGCCAGATTGGTCCAAGTGGAAGAAATAATTAACATTTTAAGTGTGAGCTCCTGCTTTAACTGTTGCGTGTGAGCGTATGTTTGGCTTTGTCTTAGTTCTCCGATAAGCCTGCATCATGACGGAGTGCCTACTCGCTTGTGTGCCTGTCATGCTTCCTGTGTTTCGGGGGATTGAATTCGCAATCTCGAGATAGTCGTTTGGAACGTCATTAGGAATCGATTCTCGCCATATTTGTTTCTTCTAGTTTTCTAAATCCCGTGAATAATACAAATCGGATTTTGTGGGATAGTTTTCTTTCTTTTTTTTTATTGAAGGCATCGGTACTAACATTTCGATCTTAAAGCAACATCTCATTTTGCTGTTGGGAAATTGCACTTAATATCAAATTAACACACATCTGCTACCTCAACCTCAAGTATACATCGTGTTGCTGAACGTGAAACCTCGTGTTACTTTAAAGCGGGAAACTTCAAACTCCGCTAAACAAACTAGTGACTTGTTTTGAACTAAATGTTTACAAGGTGAGCGTTTTGATCTGAGCTTCTCAACTTCCTTACATTCCAGCAGCATCCAATCCAACTGCATAAGTAGTAGTAGTAGCGCAAAAGTCTCGCAAAATATCCTTGTAAAACACGATTATAAAAACAAGGTAGTATAAAACCCAACAAAAAGATTTTGTAAAAGCTCTACATAATTCTATGGAGTTTGTAAAGAGTTATTTTAGGCCCTTCTGTAAGGGTTGGTGTTTTTAAAATGGTGCAATGATCTGTTTTGCAGTTTGGAACCATAATGCAAATGCCCCGGGATGACGGAGTAGGAGGTGCGAATGGAAACGCGGTGGGCAGGCACGATCCTGCTTTAAGTTGGAACCTCGTGTGTGGAAATTTGTGGCAGCTTTACCTCTATATCCACAGCACAACTGAACATTGTGCATAGAAAAATTCCAGCGTCTGCGTTCAAACTTTCCTTTTCGCAAGTATCTTACCTGTCATAACTGTAGAACAGGGTGTTTGTTTGTGTTGGCCCTGCCATTGTGTTAATAGGCCGTCAGCAAATACTTGAGTTCCCACTGTATATGCTTGAAATGCGCTCTCTTCATTTTCCATTTTTTTGACACTAACATAACCTATCTGATCATCATCCTTAGCAAGTGGGATTTTTCTTTATAATTTTAACATTATTTCTTGTTTTGTTTTTTCCACGAGAGGAAACCAACCAGGTTGTGCGCTGGTTCACTTCTCAGCCATGACTATGGTTAAATCTTAAAATCTTAAATTTATTATCACCATCATGAATAGCATTAATTCATTTGTGGATTATTTATCTACTGCCACCTTCTTGAACGCATTTTCTTTCCCTTGGAATATGCCATGTGCCCGGTGTTTTCCAAGAAATTCCAGGAAATTTGATTCACTATTTTACTTCCCAATCAGATGTTGCATCTACCATCACTGTAAAAACATTTATTTCAATTATTTGATCATGCATGTCAGTCTTGTTCGCTTACGTATGAGGTCTGTATAAGGTAATAATTATAATAATGAAGGCCGATACTCTTGACTGAGGTTTGGGGCATCCACGACTAGTCATAAAACGTTCCAAGACTAGAACTAATGTTGGACAGGTTGTCAGTCCGACGCAGGATACTCGCTCGACTGAACGTGGCAGGAATCTGATAAGTTTCCTACTCTTCAAGAAAGACACCATGGGATCTTTAACGGCCGCCCGCAGCCACTGATGGCAGATGGGTCCTCTTGACGGCATGTGAAGTACCAGGATGGCAGTTTATAGTTGGATCAAGATTCAAACCCAGGCTGGACGATTTAAGTGAGGTTTCTCCTTTGAATTAAACCTTGACATTGTTCTTGAGGTGTGGACATTCTATTTAGTGTGCACTCTTCTACGACAGCTCAAAGGCGAATGCACACACCTTTTTGCTGTCCAGTCACCACTAGATGAGGCAAAGGTAGAAATCTACATGGCGTACTAAACACCAGATGATAATCCAGCATGCTCACCTTTTCAGAAAAAGGTATTTTATGTAATGCATTGTGGGAATTTGAAAAAGTTTATGCAAAGATGAAGCTGATTGTTACAAAGTATACAGTTTAATTACGATATCTATCCAAATATCCGTTTAATAGCCCTGTATAATTTTTTTTGCAATGTATCTTATAGTAAGATCCCATATGTTATTGATGCATATATATTTTAATTGTTATAAATGTCTTCTGCATTACTTTCTATAGTTCGGTGTAAAAGTAGTTTTAGAAAGCAACAATCATGTATGAGGTCGTTTCCAGATATGAAGGATGTTGGTGTTACCAACAAAATATGATAAAACTACATTATAGTAAAAAAAAAACAAAAAAAAACATTGTGACATATCCATGATTGTTGGATTGTTGAAGCCATAATGGATGTTTGTTTCAATAAAAGTGGAGGCCATGTTTTTTGTTTATGCAACTGCTTATGCATTCTGGCAATATTCAACAGGTGAATGCAGAATGGGAGAGCGGATGACTGTTATACATTATGATTGTACAATATAAAGCTTTCATTCATCAAAGTACCCACCTGTGCACAAATGCGGGATTTTGATTAATATTGATTAATCTCAACACCATCATCCCGCTCGATACCTTTCGCTCTTGATTGTGCATACTGTTCATAAAAAAGACTTTTTATTATACCAGTGGAAAACTTAATAAAAGGTCGAACTGTGACTTCCTAATATTATTATTTGATTCTCTTCTGGAATATAATTAATTAAATGAGAGTTAGGTAAACAGTGTTGTGTGGAGCTCATAAGCCTGGAACTGTCATAATCATTCAGATTCACACTTTATATTTCACCTTTCCAGGGAATTGATCCGGCATAGTGAAAGACTACACGAGGATCTAACTCAAAATGCAGTTGGCACGGTTCAATGCCCCCAGAAGGAACATCGGCCCGATCGACAATGCGGCTCCCCCTATTTGGATTGCCATATGTGGCATTCTTCATTTGGTCTTGTTTTGGGGAATCAAAGGCCAATCCACAATTCCTGCTTAGTTTTAATTCTTGCACGAGTTTTGTCAACAAAAAGTTCCCAATATTTTCGGCTGGAAACATGAAGAGGAGTTCCTCTGTCTCTGATGTACAGTGCCATACTCTTCACAGAGCTTCAGTGCCACCTAAGAAGTTTTCTGAGGATGTGTTATACTGGATGGTTTGCAATTGCCTTCCCAGCAGTAGTTAGGGCAGGAATTTGAAATTTGTTCATGGTGCCGACGATAGTTTGCCTACTCTTTGTGAAGGACACTGTGCGGGTCTTTAACATCCACCAACTCATGTTGGCAGACTGGAAAAGAAAGGTCTGAAGCCCTTTTTTAAAGGATCAAAATGGAAATGTTCAATGTGAGGTTTCATTTTGAGGTCAACTTGATAAGCGTTAACTTTGGCTGAAGAGCACATTACCTCTTATTTCATATGGAGCACAAGGCTGCGAGTAGTATAATGGCTGAGGGCACTGCTGTGCCGCCGATGCGGTGCCCCCTGCAGGTAAGGGCAGGAATTTATAATTTTGTTCGGGTGCCGGCGATAGCTCACCTACACTTTGCAAAGGGCATCGTGGAGTATTTAACGTCCATCTCTGCCATCCTGCCTGGTGGTGTTGGGTTGCTAGTGTTGGGCTAGCGGCTAGGGTGCCAGCTTAGGATCCAAGGATCCTGGGTTCGCTAATCCCGGTCGATCGCTGAATTAACGCCAGGGGGGTTGACTCAGCCCCTTCCTTCTTTATCCTTCTTTATCCTTCTTTATTCTCCTTTATTCCTTTATTCCTTTATTCTTTATTCCTTTATTCCTTCCTTTATTCCTTCCTTTATTCCTTTATTTATCCTTTATTCCTTCTTTATCTCCTTCTGAGTCGCCTTTAATCCCCCGATTACCGCAGTGTTCTCCACTTGCTCCACTAATTCCTTTTGTCCCACCGTCAGCTGTCCTACTCCCCTCATTAGATCTTCTATTCCCCCCTGTAACCTAGCCGTCCTATTCCTCACCTCTTTCTCCATATGCTCCTCACCTCGCTTTACCTCCTCGCGTACCCCCGAGACCTCCTCGCTCACACCTCGTCTGATCTCCTCCCCCATTTCTCCCATCTCTTTGGTAGATGCTGCCGCCATCTGTTCCATCTGTTCATGCACAGATTTATCCCATCTCGCCTTCAATTGTCTTACCCTTCCTCCCGTCCATGGTACACTGAATCTTGTGGTGAGGCAGTTGCCCTGAAACAACTTGCCTTTGCCTCTTGGAAGGCTAATCCAACTGAAGGAAATCTCAGTTCCTTCCACCAAGCTCGGAACAAGTGTGTGTCTACCCTCAGGAGTGCCAGGAAGCACTATCTCTCCTCACTCAAGAATGAACTCTCAAACCTGTCTCCTTCCTCCAAATCCTGGTGGCGTCTGGTCAAATCCGTTTCTGGTGTTTGTTCCCCCTCCATCCCCTCCCTTACCTCAAATGGCCACACAGTTGACATCGCACGTGACAAAGCCGAATGCCTCAACTCTGTGTTCGCCTCGAAATCCTTAGTCCCAAACCCATCTCTCTCTGTTCCCACCTTTCCCAGTCGAACCCAACTGCTCCTGGACTCTGTGTCCTTCTCTCCTGACAAGGTGGAGGAGTTTTTGTCAAACCTCGACTCTGATTCTGCAACTGGACCAGACGGCATCAGCCCACGGGTCCTAAAATCCTGCTCTGCCGCTCTATCTCACCCTCTCTCTGTTCTTTTCACCCTATCTTTTGCTCAAGGTCATCTGCCAGCATCCTGGAAATCAGCTAACATTACCGCTTTACACAAAAAAGGTGCAAAAACAGATCCTTGCAACTACAGACCAATCAGCCTGCTCCCAATTATCAGCAAAGTCATGGAATCCATCATTGCTTCGGATATGAAATCTTTCCTCTTCTCCAATGGCTTGATCTCTGATCATCAATTTGGTTTCAGACCAGGTCACTCTACTCTGGACATGCTGCTTCTGCTGTCTCAACAATGGATGGAGGTCCTCAATGCCAAACAGGAAATCAGAGCTGTCTCCCTTGACATATCAAGGGCTTTTGATACGGTCTGGCACCCAGCTCTGCTCACCAAACTCTCCTCCTATGGTATCCATGGAAATCTCCATGCATGGCTTGCGGACTTCCTCTCTGGTCGTAGTCAACGTGTGGCCCTGAATGGATTTCTCTCATCTCCCCTTCCTGTTCAGGCTGGAGTTCCCCAAGGAAGTGTGCTGGGCCCTGTGCTTTTTCTGGTCTTTATCAATGATCTCTCTGACTCTCTGGAAAATCCTCTCTATCTCTTTGCTGATGACTCCACTCTCTGCCGCTCCATTCCTCTTCCCTCAGATCGGCAGTCTGCAGCCTCCTCACTCTCTGAAGACCTGGACAAAATCACAGACTGGTCAAACAAGTGGAACATGTCTTTCAATCCTGCCAAATCTCACTCTCTTACTATGTCTCTCCGAAAAGATCGACTGGACAACCCTCCCATCTACTTTCTCAACAATCCTCTCCAAGAAGTTCTGTCACTCAAGCTTTTGGGTCTCACTATCTGCCATGATCTTTCTTGGGAAAACCACATTTCCAAGCTGGCCTCCAAAGCCAGTCGCCGACTGGGCATCCTCCGTCGTGCGAAGTCCTTCCTCGGCACACCTGAGCTCCTCACCACATACAAGGCTTTCATCCGCAGCTCAATGGAATACTGTTCTCCCCTATGGGCTGGTGCTCCTGCCTCACACCTGGCTCGGCTTCACGCTGTTGAATCCAAGGCTTTCAAAATCATTGGAATCTCCCGCGATGAAGCTATCTCTGAGGGCCTTTCACTCACTCACCGCAGGCAGGTAGGTGGTCTTTCTGTCTTCTACCGACTCCTCTCCGGCCTTGCTCCCCCAGCTCTCTCTGTGCTCTGTCCCCCAAATATTCCTACAGGTCGCACAAGATCTGCCAGCAACCCTCTGATGGTTAAACTGCCGAAATCTCGGCTCTCTGCTCACCTTCACTCTTTCATTCCTCTTTTCTCCCGCCTGTGGAACAAACTCCCACACTCCCTTCAATCCCTCTCCTCCCTCCAGGTCTTTAAAACAGCTGTTCACCACCATCTCTTATCTTCCCCCATCCATAACCTTGATCTTTTCTACCCCCACTAATTCACCCCAGATCCACCTTGTTTGAAATTCCAACTTATTTCCTGGAAATCCTGGCAGTGTCCATATGTTTATACCTCTCCCACCCCCCCCCCCTTCACATGCCTCCCCCCCTTCACATGCCTCCCCCCCTTCACATGCCTCCCCCCCAAAGCCCTCTCCCTCCCACAGATCTCTCCATGTCTCCATGTCTCTCGGTCCCTGCTCTCAAATGTTGTGTTTGTGTCCTTCCCCCTCTCTCCCCATCTTGTCTACCGCTCCCGATGTTATTTGTTTTATGTGTTTGTTTGTCTTTCTGTGTGATTAATGTTCGCTCTTTCACGAGCCTAGATCTTGTATACAAAAAAAAAAAAAAAAAAAAAAAAAAACCTGTCATCCTTCCGAGGTCGGCAAATTGAGTACCAGTACACTGGTAATTCCCTGCTTGTCGTAAAAAGGCGACAAAAAGGGTTGGCGTCAGGAAGGGCATCCGGCCGTAAAACATTGCTTCAAAAAGGGGACCAAAAAACAACAACAACAACCACGGTCCCCGAAAAGGCCAACCCCCGCTTTGCGGGGAAAAATGGCCTCTAAACGGTGGTTTTTCTGCCATCCTGCCAGCCCTTAACATATTACAATTGGAAGTCAAATTTATTACTCACCAGGATTACGATTTGCGAATGACAGTTGGGTTGTCCTACTGATTAAGATTATTTATTGGTACAAAATGGCAGTTACTTTTCTATTTTGTTGTTTAGTTGAATAAATAATTGTATGCAGCTAAAAGTGACAATGTAATAAATCTATGGCCGATGAATAGTTTATTTCTTTTTTTATAAATCATTTGACTATCCAGGTATACTTACCACAACGTACTATCAGGGATCCTCATATAAATTTTTGAGACACTTCATTTAATGTTATAATCCACAAGGAGGAAAAGACATAAAATGGCATAGTCCCCATGGTTTTAGTAAATTTTTTGTATGGAATTAAAGGCCAGTCAGTCGGCTATCTTTGATTGGATTCCAAAACAAAATCATCTGCTTGTGTATGTATACTCTCAAGTATTGTCTTTTTGCCAAGTTTGAACAAAATCGGTCCATGCATGTCCAATAAATGGTTGGGGACACTTGAAGTAACAAAATGGCCGCCAGTCGGCCATATTGGATCTGATCTCGAAAAGAAGTGAGTTGCCTATGTAAGCCGTCATTCATTATATCTGTGTGCCGAGTTTGAACAAGATAAGTAAATGCATTTCCGAAAAATAGTCGAGGACGTGTTCAATATTGGGTTCTTTACAACTGAAATGGCCACCAGTCAGCCATCTTTGTTCGCATCGCGAAAAAAATGATGTGCGTATGTATACCATCATGTATTGTCTTTGTGCCAAGTATGAACAAAATTGGTCCATACATCTCCGAGATATGGGAGTGGACTGCCGAAGCCCAAGTCCACCAGGAGCTAATAATAAATCCTTACACTAATTCTGCATTTTTCATCAATAGGCACATATTAAAATAATGTTATTTTTATTTTGGAGGCAAAGCCATTGATGCGTTTGCATTGAAACTGTATTTTATATTTTTTTAAGACGTTCTGTATATCAAAAGTTTGGAAGCATACAAAATGGGAAATGAAATATTAATGGCTTATTGTCTATGTAATAATAAAAGAAGAGATATCAACCAAAATCCATATCGATCCAATATTTTTTAAATGTAAATACAATGCAGTGCTACTTTAAAAAAATCTTCTCAAAACAATGAAACATTTAATAATATAGTCCTGAACTGAGTGCATAATAAACACGAAAGAGCAATCAGAGATTGCATTCCTTCGCGAGGACGTGTCTTAAGCCGCTGTCACACCTTGACGTTTTAGCCAGCGTATGTCGACGTATGAAAAATTTGGCTACGTTAAGAGCACGCTGAAGCACGCCGGCATACGTCGTAGTACGCCGAGCTCGTCGACAAATTTTGTGCATGCACAAAATTTGTCGACGTATGCCAGCGTATGACTCACACCAGCACTCAATTTTGATACGTCGGCATACGCTGGCTAAATCGTCAAGGTGTGACAGGGGCTTTAGTGGTTTTTAATGCTTTTGTGTTAATAAATATGGCGGCCGAACCACGTGACCGATGACGTCATCATTATAATTTTTTTCTCCACCAAAGTTATCCCTAGATGACGCTCAAGAAATTTCATCTTGATCAGATGAAGTTTTGTACTTGTCGGATTACGACGTCATAATGGAGGCACCTGTTAGTCCTATTACATCATCAATAACATATTTTATTCCCCATGGAGAGTTCTTTACAATGAGCCACGTCTCAATTATTTATACGTAGCGCTTTTGGAGATAAAGAGGTGCAAAAGTTTTCCGTGTTTCCAAGATGGCGCCCGTACCACGTGACGTATGACGTCATAATTATAATTTAAAAATTCTACAGGTGGAGTTGCACCTATGGTGAAAATTATTTCCTGTCAACCGGACTAACGGTTGCAGAGAAAATCATATTTATTCTGTGCGGACAAACAGACAAAGACAAACAGACAAACAAACGGACTCAAATGCAATCCCCTCTCCTCAGGCGAGGGTAATGAACAAATCACATTTTGCCACAATCGAATCTTGCGTATGACAAGTTACAGCTCACACATCTAAGTCACCATTGGACAGCCAAGTCAAAGCACTGTCTGGTATTCGGTGGATTGCCCTAAATCCTTCAAACTCCCGTCGGCGACATTCGTTACCTCCACCACCTGAAGGTGGATGGAGGTTATGTTTTCACCACTGTCTGTTTGTTTGTTTTGTGAACAAGATATCGCAAAACGTTATTGACGGATTCGGATGAAACTTGATGGACAGTTTGGGCATGTGAGAAGGATGAATCGTTTCGAATTTGATGAAGATCTGGATACGATCATTTATTTTTATGCCTCCGCAGATGAAGTCGACGGAGGCATTATGTTTTCAGGTTGTCCGTCCGTCCGTCCATGATAGGTTTTCGTCACCGCGATAACTTGATAACGGCTTAAAGGATCTTAGTGAAACTTGTTGCAGGTATGTATAATGATGTAAAAATGAACTGATTAGCTTTTCAGGTCAAGAGGTTAAAGGTCAAAGTCTGTAATCGGTCTATAACTTGAGAACGGCTAAAGTGATCTCATTCAAACTTGGTACAGGTGTGTATAATGATGTAATGATTAACTAATTAGATTTTGGGGTCCTGAGGTCAAAGGTCAGAGGTCATGACAGGTAAAAATGTGATAACTTGAGAACAGCTGAACAGTGTACAGATTAAAATCAAACTTGGTACAAGTATTATAATGAAGTAATAATGTGGGCAGAGGCATATCGGTCGACGTCGTGACGTCGAAGAGTATTGTTCTAGGAAAGTGATTCTTCACCTATGATAGATTGGGCCAAAAACGACATTATATAGCACATTATATCGCTTTGCTCACCAAACTCTCCTATGGTATCCATGGAAATCTCCACGCATGGCTTGCGAACTTCCTCTCTGGTCGTAGTCAACGTGTGACCCAGAATGGATTTCTCTCATCTCCCCTTCCTGTTCAGGCTGGAGTTCCCCAAGGCAGTGTTCTGGGGCCTGTGCTTTTTCTGGTCTTCATCAATGATCTCTCCGAGAGAATCTTTGGAAAATCCTCTCTATCTCTTTGCTTATGACTCCATTCTCTGCCGCTCCATACCTCATCCCTCAGATCGGCAGTCTGCAGCCTCCTCACTCTCTGCAGACCTGGACAAAATCACAGACTGGTCAAACAAGTGGAACATGTCTTTCAATCCTGACAAATCTCACACTCTTACAATGTCTCTCCGAAAGGACCGACTGGAAAACCCTCCCATCTACTTTCTCAACAATCCTCTCCAAGAAGTTCTGTCACTCAAGCTTTTGTGTCTCACTATCTGCCATGATATTTCCCGGGAAAACCACATTTCCAAGATGGCCTCCAAAGCCAGTCGCCGACTGAGCAGCCTCCGTCGTGCGAAGTCCTTCCATGGCACACCTGAGCTCCTCACCACATACAAGGCCTTCATCCGCAGCTCAATGGAATACTGTTCTCCCCTCTGGGCCGGTGCTCCTGCCTCACACCCAGCTCGGCTTCACGCTGTTGAAACCAAAGCATTCACAATCATTGGAATCTCCCACGATTAAGCTGATTGTGAGGGCCTTTCACTCACTCACCGCAGGCAGGTTGGTGGTCTTTCTGTCTTCTACCGACTCCTCTCTGGCCTTGCCCCCCCACCCCCCAGCCCAGTCTGTGCTCTGTCCCCCAAATATTCCTAAAGGTCGCACAATATCTGCCAGCAACCCTCTTATGGTTAAACTGCCAAAATCCAGACTCTCTATTCACCTTCACTCTTTCATTCCTCTTTTCTCCCGCCTCTGGAACAAGCTCCCTCGCTCTCTTCAATCCCACTCCTCCCTCCAGGTCTTTAAAACAGCTGTTCATCACCATCTCTTATCTTCCCCCATCCAAAACCTTGATCTTTTCTACCCCCGTTAATTCACCCCAGATCCACTTTTCTGAAATACCGACTTCTTTCCTGGAAGTCCTAGCAGTGTCCATGTGTTTTATACCTCTCCCAATCCCCCCCTCACTTTTTCCCATGCCTCCTCCGCCCAAGCCCTCTCCCTCCCACAGATCTCCCTGCTCTCAAATGTTGTACTTGTGCTTCCCCCTCTCTCCCATCTTATCTCCCGCTCCCTTTATTTTGTCTTATGTGTCCGTTTGTTTTTTTGTCATTAATGTTAGCTGTTACACGAGCCTCGATCTTGTATCCAAAAAATTAAAATAAAAGCACCGTATCTCAAAATTTTGTTGACGAGCTATCACAAAACGTGGTGGATGAGTCGGGTAGGTGATAAGAACAAGCCCATTCGATTTTGGTTGAGATCGGAAGCCAGGTCGGGCCTATGCGTGGGATACAAAACGCAAACTGTTCAGCCTGGCAGAGGTATACTCTCTACCCAAATGTGATGAATAGCCTGATCTGGATGACCACAGACACATGCTGGGTTGTCTTTGAAATCCTATTTGTGGAGGTGGTGTGACATCCTTGGTTTTTTTTAAACACCAAGTCGAGGCTCGTATAACAGCTAACACATAGAACAATAAAAAAAAGGAGCGGGCGAGAGAGGGAAACACAACAACAGGAGAGAACAGGGACATCGGGAGATTTGTGGAAGAGAGAGGGCTTGGGCTGGGTACATTGGGTAAACAGGATGGACACTACAAGGACTTTCAGAACTGAAAATGGATTTTGAAGAAGGTAGATTAACAGAGGTAGAAAAGATCTTGCATGGAGAGTACGGATCCTGTTGAGTGCAGACCTCTTTCTGGTGGAGGTTGAAATCTGGAGGCTCTTTTGTTGGATCACTCACCAGGTCTTTGTTAGCAACGTTATCTGTCCAGAGATTGCGCCACCTGTCCTTTGTGTTAAACCCTGCATCACTCAAACCATTTGCAGAGCTCCAGAAAGTTTTGCGTAACTTGAGTTGCATATTTGGTAGATTCTGCAGGTCTTCATGGATTGGAATATCTGGGTTGGCTTTGATGTAGTCAAACTCTCTCAGCATTCTTGCCTTCTGGCACACATCAGTGCGTGGGATGTTAGTCAGGACTGGGAGTCACTGAACGGGTGTTGATATCAGTGTACCTCTGATTATCCGCATCAGTGTTTTCAAGACAGTGTCCAACTGTTTTTGTGGCTGCTTGCTGCCCAAAGAGGAGAACAATATACTTCTGCAGAGTATATAAAAGCAAGGCTAGCAGTGTGAAGAGTGCATGCACTTGATCGTCAGCTGGTGTCCACCAGTTTCCAGATGATGTTTACCCTAGTCTTGATCTTTTCTGTGACCCGTGTTAGGTTCACGGAAAGTGAGGCGGCTACGATCCAGGATGACTCCAAGGTACTTTGGGAACGGTTTGTTCTTGACTGGTTTGCTACGAAAGGAAACCTGGAGTTTGCTGTTTGCCAATCGGTTGCTGAGATGGAAAGCGGTAACTGTATTCTTAGTTGAGTTTGAGCAGAGGCGCCAGTAGTTTAAGAATTTCGTCATTACCTTTAAGTCCTGTTAAAGGGTACAGCTGAGATCTTCAAGGTTCATTGCTTGGATAGCAAGGGCAAGATCATCTGTGTTGGCAAACTTTCTGGAGGTGATACAAGGCATGTCGCTCACATATATGTTGAAGAAGATTGGAGCTAAGACAGGCCCTTGGGAAAGACCATAATTCAGAGTCCTGATGGAGCTTGTTTGCTCTCAGAGAGAGCAAGGACACTCATGGTGGCTTGGCACTGGAAAAGTCTGGCAGCTTTCAAAAAAAGACAATGTTGCCATACCGTATCATATGCTGATGAAAGATCAATTGGTGCAACACCTGCCTTGGGCGCATGTTGGTAGCCAGCCTCAATGTAGTTGATCAACACAGCTCCTACCATGTCTTAAGTCAGCTTGTTCATTGGGAAGGTTTGGCACTACCAGTAGAGAGAGCCTTGTCTAAAGGACATGCTCTAACAACTTGTATGTCGTACATAGCAGAGATATGGGCTGCTAGCTAGATGGGACAGCAGCAGGTTTCCTTGGTTTATGACTTTAGCCTCTCTCCAGGTTGATGGGATGGCTCCAGTTGCATGGATGTACGGGAAAAGAGAAGCCAACCAATCACGCCCGTGAGGTTCCAAGTGCTTCAATAATTCACGACAGATGCTACGCCCCGTGAATTTTGTCATGACAGCTATGCCATTCTTAAAGCATAAGTAGAGCAAATTATCATGAATAGTGACAACTAGCCGAAACCCGTGGAACATCCACGGAAAGAAGGATGTGGTGTATGGATAGAGTGTACCATTATGGATGGCATAGGGGATTTGCTTGTCCGAGTAAGAGTTAGGAAGAAAGATGAGAATGAAGAGTGCGTATATGAACAACGATCGCCGACACCGGCACAAATGCATGCTCTGGATTGTCCACTCAGTGGACGGCTTGCTTTCGCCTTCGCCTGTCCAATCAGCGGACGGCTTGCTTCGCCTTCGCCCAGCAGACGCCAATACGATGGCGTCGTAAGATGGCGTCGTATCGGCAGTTAATCGGATGCTTTTTGGCCCCAACGTCGGCTAATTCAGATTTTTCGAGTATGGCTGCATGTGATAAACAAAGAGGGTGGTTCGTAGATCGTAAATCCATTAGTGCCGTGGGCATCGGGTCACTGGGTGCGGCATAAAAGGGATAACAAAGTTGAGTCCTTACGCTATTATTATATAGACTAGCCGAAACCCGTGGAACATCCACGGAAGGGAGGATGTGGTGTATGGATAGAGTGTACCATTATGGATGGCATAGGGGATAGATGGTAAATCCATTAGTGCCGTGGGCATCGGGTCACTGGGTGCGGCGTAAAAGGGATAACAAAGTCGAGTCCTTACGCTATTATTATATAGATACTCCCCGTCGATGTGCTTCTGTGGTAATCGCGAATATGAGTCACATACACGGTCACAGTGCCTGACGCCACTGTGACCATGTTTTTATTAATAAATCTACGAGTCACAAAACACGAACCGAACTCACCTCAAGCAGTAAAAAGGTGCAAATCGCTCCTAGAAACCACCTCATCTCTTCAGACCTCAACACACCTCGATAAGTGACGGCAGCGCTCATGGGATCTTCTTCTTCCGTTAAGCTCCAATTTTTTCTCTTTAAGTTAAGTCCAATCAGTCCCCTCTGCTCGAAGTGCTCAGGCCATGCCTTCCCGCTCTCATACTTTGATTGCCGTTCGGTGTAGAAAGGGATTGACATATCGTTCGTCTGTTTCAGCTCGTTATCTTTAAGCTCCCTTACGTCTCGCCACCTGCTACACCTCTCTGAGTTACGAGGATTTATGCAACGCACCCCGAGTATTGCAACGTCACTCCATTTAACTTTATTAAAATGACGATGAAGACGCTTCCTTATATATCCTAATTTAAAATGTTCAAGGGAATAAAAAGACCATTTGGTTCACACCACCCATGTTCACACCACTCGACTGTCCAATCAGCGGACGGCTCGCTTCGCCTTCGCCCAGCAGACGCCAATACGATGGCGTCGTATCGGCAGTTAATCGGATGCTTTTGGGCCCCAAAGTCGACTAATTCAGATTTTTCAAGTGTGGCTGTACGTGACAAACAAAGAGCGTGGTTCGTAGATCGTAAATCCATTAGTGCCGTGGGCATCGGGTCACTGGGTGCGGCGTAAAAGGGATAACAAAGTCGAGTCCTTACGGTATTATTATATAGATTACTGCTGTCTGTTGTCAACAAGATGGATACAGAAGCAACTCTCAGGAAGGAAAATCTGGAAATTTGGAAGGAGTTGGGCTGGGGTTGGGAGGGAGGGTTAATTAGAGGTATGAAAGTTTTGTATGGGGGAAGATATGAGAAGGTGATGAACAGTTGTCTTGAGGACTTGGAGGGGAGAGTTGAATTGAAGAGAATGTGGAAGCTGGTTCAACAGGTGGGAAAAAGAGGAACAAATGAGTGGAGGTGAGCAGTGATCTAGGATTTAGGTAGTTTCACTGGAAAGGGGTCGATTGTGGAATGTGTGTGCCATGCACAAATCTGGAAGGGACAAAGCACGGAAAGAGCAGAGGGTGCAAGACCAGAATGGGTGCGGTAGAAGACAGAGAGACCACCGACTTGTCTGCAATGGGAAAATTATAGGCTAGAAATTGGTTTAAAATACCTTTAGTCAGTGCAGTATTGTGGGAGCTGTGCTCGCACGATAAAGCCAGAGAAAATGGACGA
This sequence comes from Myxine glutinosa, assembly GCF_964187855.1. Classification (NCBI taxonomy): domain Eukaryota; kingdom Metazoa; phylum Chordata; class Myxini; order Myxiniformes; family Myxinidae; genus Myxine; species Myxine glutinosa. The sequence continues at coordinate 17,042 of NW_027618506.1, read as the reverse complement.
CACAGGAACGAAGTTTCACCGAGCCATTTCTTTTAGCTCAACACGAAAGAACTCAAAAGCACTGAATCAGCCCATCAAACGGGCGGCAATTTATAAGGCAATCTCAACACACAAAAAGCCACGCCTCTCAGGCGGGGCGTGGTATGCAAATATGTAAGCCATGCCTCTCAACGGGGCGTGGTATGCAAGACAAGTGTTCGCCCGGGAAAGGCAAGTCTGGACACGCCCGGGCGAGTCCGGACAAGTGACTGCTCGCCGGTTGCGTCATTGGCCGGTGCGAGGTAATTGTGCCATGCTTCCGGCAACCACTACATGCGCCCCCCCCCCCCCAGAATGATCATGCACCGGGAGAGTCAGTTTGAGGGGGGTCCTGATGACCCGGCCGAAACGACCCCTGGCGATTCGTGTGGGGGTGGTAGGTGGCGTGGCGGTGGATGGTCGGGCGGGGGGCTTGGTTGATGGGGGACGGCCCTGTCGTGGAGGCAGGGCCAACCGTGGAGGTTGGTCAAGGTCCAAATGGGCCGGCTTGAGGCGGTCCACGGAGATGTGGTCTGGCTTGCCGCCGATGTCGATGATGAATGACTTGTCGTCCCTCTTCAGGACCCGGAAAGGTCCATCGTACGGCAGCCGGAGCGGTCCCCGATGTGCGTTGTGCCGGATAAAAATGTACTCCGCAGTGCGAAGTGCTGGGGGGACGTGGGGTTGGGGGCAGCCGTGGTGGGACGTGGGCACGGGGGCAAATCTCCTGGCGGCCTCCTGGAGGACTGAGCGTTGGCGAGCCGCGGACCAGGGGCGGGTGGCGTCAGGGATGGATTCGCCCGGCACGCACAGTGACTGGCAGTAGACCAGCTCGTCAGTGGAAGCCTGGAGGTCCTCTTTAGTGGCCGTTCGGAGGCCCAATAGGACCCACGGGAGCGTGTCGGCCCAACCGTCGTCCTGGAGGCTGGTCCTGAGAGCGGCCTTCATCGAGCGGTGGAACCGCTCGTACAAGCCGTTGGCTTGGGGGTGGTAGGCCATGGTGCGGTGAAGCTTGACCCCGAAGGCCTGGGCGACCGCGCCCCAAAGCTCGGAGGTGAATTGCGGGCCTCTGTCGGAGGAGATGTCCGAGGGGGTGCCGAAACTGGCAATCCAAGTGCCAATGAAGGCCTGCGCCACATCGGCGGATGTTGTTGATGCTAGCGGGACGGCCTCCGGCTACCTGGTGGTCCTGTCCACCATCGTGAGGAGGTGGGTGAAGCCCCACGAGGAGGGAAGGGGTCCCACCAGGTCCACATTGACATGGTCGAAGCGCCGCGCGGGCACGTCGAATGGTGCCAATGGGGCCTGGGTGTGCCGGTGGACCTACGCGCGCTGGCAGGCGACACAGGCATTGGCCCAGTCACGGATGTCTTTACGGAGCCCGTGCCAGACGAATTTCGCTGCCACGAGCTTCTGTGATGCTTTCCGGCCCGGGCGAGAAAGGCCGTGGAGGGCGTCAAAAATGTGCCGCTGCCATCCGGTGGGCACGATGGGGCGAGGTTGTCCCAGGGAAATGTCGCACAGGAGAACTGTGCCTGTGTCCTCGAAGGGGACGTCGGCCAACCGCAGGCCTGTGTCCGCTATCCGGAGGGCTTGCACTGTGGGGTCGGCGGTCTGGTCGGCCGCCATGCGGGCGAAGTCCACACCCACGTGGACGGCGTTCGCGCCGGACCGGGAGAGGCAATCGGCCACAATGTTGTCCTTGCCCGCAACGTGCCGGATGTCCGTCGTACATTCGGACACGGCGAAGAGGTGGCGCTGCTGGTGGGCCGACCACGGCTCCATAACGTTGGCCATGGCGAAGACCAGGGGTTTGTGGTCCACAAACGCCGTGAACGGGCGGCCCTCCAAAAGATGGCGGAAGTGGCGAACAGCCAGGTAAAGGCCGAGGAGCTCGGGGTCGAAAGCGCTATACTTGCGCTCGTTAGGGCGAAGCTGCCGGCTGAAGAAGGCCAGCGGTTGCCAGGCCCCGTTCACCCACTGTTCATGCACGGCGCCCACCGCGTAGTCAGAAGCGTCCGTGGTGAGGGCGATGGGTGCGTCGAGCGCCGGGTGCGCCAGCATGGTCACGTTGGCGAGGGCCAGCTTAGCACCCGTGAATGCCGCATCCATCTCTGTGGTCCAGGCGACGTCGTGCTTGGCTGGCTTGCCCCGGAGGGCTTCGTACAGGGGACGCATGAGTTGGGCGGCGCGAGGCACGAACCGGTGGTAAAAATTTACCATCCCCAAATATTCCTGTAGGGCCTTCATGGAGCCGGGGCGTGGGAAACTTGTGACTGCCTCCACCTTGGTAGGCAGCGGGAGGGCCCCGCACTTCATGATGTGGTGCCCCAGGAAGTCTACGGCCGTTACGCCAAACTGGCATTTCGCCGGGTTGATGATGAGGCCGTGCTGGCCGAGGTGCTCAAACAGCGTGCTCAGGTGGATGAGGTGCTCCGCCCGGGAAGTGCTGGCGACGAGAATGTCGTCCAGGTAAACGAAAAGGAAGGTGAGGTCGCGCAGCACGCTGTGCATCAGCCGCTGGAAGGCCTGGGCCGCGTTCTTAAGGCCGAACAGCATGCGAAGGAACTCGAAGAGACCAGAAGGTGTAATTACCGCCGTCTTTGGCACGTCGGCCGGCCGGACGGGTACCTGGTGGTAGCCCCGAATGAGGTCGACCTTGTAAAAGATCACCCACCCCGCCAAACGGGCGGAAAAGTCCTGTATGTGTGGTATCGGGTACCGGTCGGGGGTGGTGGCATCGTTGAGGCGGCGGTAATCGCCGCATGGTCGCCATCCGCCACCCGGTTTGGGCACGATGTGCAGGGGCGAGGCCCACGCGCTATTCGAGCGCCGCACAATTCCCAATCGCTCCAGCGCGTCGAATTCCGCCTTCGCCATGGCGAGTTTGGCCGGGTCGAGGCGGCGAGCCCTGGCGTAGACCGGTGGACCTGTGGTCGGGATGTGGTGTTCGACGCCGTGCTTGACGGCGACGGCCGAAAACGTCGGCTGCATGAGGGAGGGAAACTCGGCGAGTAGGCGGGTGAAATGGTCCGCGGCCGGGAGCGCGCAGGCTAGCTTGGTCGGAGCGGATCCGCTCAATGAGCAAGCGAGCGAGCTGAAGGTCTCCGCATTGATGAGCCGACGCCATTTGACGTCGACCAAAAGCCCATGCGCGCAAAGAAAATCTGCACCCAGCAAGGCCATGGGCACGTTCGCCATGATGAAGTCCCACCTGAAGCGCTGGCCCCCGAAGCAGAATGCGACGCTGCGCGAACCGAAGGTGTGGATGGAGGAGCCGTTTGCTGTGACCAAGGCGGGGCCGGGACCAATAGGCCTTTGAGACCGCCTGGCACAGCGCGGCCTGTTTGTCCTGCACCGAGGCGGGTATCACGCTCAGCTGAGCACCGGTGTCACACAAAAAATGCCGCCCGGACTCTGTGTCCGTGATAAACAGAAGGCTGACTGAATGGCCGACGCTCATGGCAGGCAGCGAGCACCGGCCTGGTCGTTTCCCGACCCGCCAAAAGTGCACGGTGGGCGGCACGTTCTGGCCTTCTGCCCGAACCTGGCGTGGTAATAGCACATGGTCCGCTCTGGTGGTCGCGTCGGGTTTGGTCGACGGGGCGTCGCGGCGGCCGCTGCCGTCAGTGGCGCGGACTCGGCCGGTGGTGGCACTGGTCGTGGCGCGGGCGTTGCCTTGGTCGGCCCAGGGTTCCAGGTGGCCGCTCCGACGTGTCGCCTGGCCGAGAAAAATTTATCGGCATCCTTGGCCAGGGCGCGAGGGTCCGTGATGGGCGAATTAGCCAAAGCAAATCATACCTGCCCGGGTAGCTGCCGGAGGAACAGCTCATGGAAGAGGAAGTCCGGGCTGTGGTCACCGAGAAGAGCAAGCATGTGGTCCATGCGTTCGGATGGACGGGCCTCGCCCAGCTCCCGGAGGTCGAGTAGTTGTCGCGCGCGTTCGGTCTCCGTGAGTCCAAACGCACTGAGGAGTAGGCCTTTGAGCGCGCCGTATTTGTCGGCGTTCGGCGGGTGCTGTAGGAAGCTCAGGACCCGGGCAGCGGTGGAGGCGTTGAGCGCGGAGACGACATGGTGGTAGCGCGTCGTGTCCTCCGTAATTTTCCGCAGGGCGAATTGAGAATCCGCTTGAGCAAACCAAACGGCCGCGTGCGACTCCCAAAAGCCCAGGAGCTTCAAAGCTACAGCTGACTCCATCGCCGTGTTCTTAGAAAGGGGTCACCAATTGTGGGAGCTGTGCTCGCACGATAAAGCCAGACAAAATGGACGACACAGGAACGAAGTTTCACCGAGCTATTTATTTTAGCTCAACACGAAAGAACTCAAAAGCACTGAATCAGCCCATCGAACGGGCGGCAATTTATAAGGCAAACTCAACACACAAAAAGCCACGCCTCTCAGGTGGGGCGTGGTATGCAAATAGGTAAGCCACGCCTCTCAATGGGGCATGGTATGCAAGACAAGTGTTCGCCCGGGAAAGGCAAGTCTGGACACGCCCGGGCGAGTCCGGACAAGTGACCGCTCGCCGGTTGCGTCATCGGCCGGTGCAAGGTAATTGTGCCATCCTTCCGGCAACCGCTACAGTATACTGTTTATTCTACCAGTTGAGTGCCAGGGGTATTGCCCCTATGTTTTCATTTATTGCTTGTTTTTATTTTTTTTGAAGTGAGGAGGGGAAATAGGATAGGATAATGTTGAAGAGGTGGAAAGTACAGTATTTTGGAAGAAGAAAGCAAAACGAGGAATACAGCATCAAAAGGACACATACATGGCGACTATCCGAGTAGTAGTTCTTGAATAACACGAAAACAAATTCAACAAATATAGCACAACAAGGTACGAATTAACACGGAAAAGGGACGGAAACACAAACAGTAACACAGGGATGAAGATATAACAGAAAAACAAGACGGATCCGGTTCGGAAAACTTGGCTTTAATGAGGTGGAAGCAGCAGCTGCAGATTCAACCAACACGTAAAGAAATCCCCGAACATTGCTGCTCGTTTTTGTATTATTCTTCATTTCCTCCTTGAGTATGTCCACCCACCTCCACCAACACATACACTGTGGTAGTTTGTAAACATGGTGACCTTTGTCATTTTGCCCTTACCTGATCCTCGGGTTTTGAGTGGAAAAAAAAAATCAATGAATAATTAGATGTATGGAAAATATACAAGCTAAACGTAATTTTGCTATCGCCAAAATTTTTTAACTAAAGGTTACCTGTTGAGGAACAAAACTTTTGGGATGACCATTGACATATTTGTGGGATGCCAAGTGAATAGAAAAAGAAAAACCACAAATCACAAAACAAAACTCAGACCGACTGAGTCTAACCCTTGGTGATGGGAACGAAACCTGCTACGCAATTTGGGAAGGCCATGCGATGCCCGATTAATAAATATCTTTGGGAGGCCAATGACTTTTGTCACACCACCCCACGTTGTTTGACAATTGTGCAAACATCGGTTCGACATTTGATTCTATCCAAACAGCAGTTAAGCATGGGGGATTTTCAGCGTTGGATTTATTCCAATAGCGAATACAATTGCGAGCCGTGGGAGAGAGGGAGCACCAGCTGCAAAAATAATAACGGCTGATGGCTCTACCATCAGTATGGGGCTGCTGGCGATCGGATTCTAATGGATCGCTGGTTGTTGGATGCGCTTTCCAAGATCTCAGTTAAAACGAATTTTAAAACAATGCAGGTGGCCCTAGTTTGGCTATTGATCAACACAACCAAAATATTGATTGCATTGCTTGCCACTCATTGCTCCTCTTAACATACCTTCTGAAGGGCATTGTGTTTGGATATTATACGCCACTTACCAGTAACAGATCATTGACCAGGTTTGTGAGAGTCAGTCATCAATAGGTAAAGCAAATCATAGATGCTTATAATAATGATTCTGCATTAGATGCTTATATAATGATTCTGCATTATATGCTTATATAATGATTCTGCATTACATTCTTATATAATGTTTCTGCATTAGATGCTTGTATAATGTTTCTGCATTAGATGCTTATACGATTCTAATTATAGAATGATTCTGCATTACATGCTTATATAATGATTAGATGCTAATATAATGATTCTGCATTACATGCTTATATAATGATTCTGCATTACATGCTTATATAATGTTTCTGGATTACACGCTTATATAATGCTTCTGCATTAGATGCTTGTATACTGATTCTGCATTACATGCTTATATAATGTTTCTGGATTGCACGCTTATATAATGTTTCTGCATTACATGCTTATATAATGATTCTGCATTACACGCTTATATAATGTTTCTGGATTACACGCTTATATAATGATTCTGCATTACACGCTTATATAATGATTCTGCATTACATTCTTATATAATGATTCTGCATTAGATGCTTATATAATGATTCTGCATTACATGCTTATATAATGATTCTGCATTACATGCTTATATAATGATTCTGCATTACATGCTTATATAATTATTCTGCATTAGATGCTTGTATACTGATTCTGCATTAGATGCTTATATAATGATTCTGAATTACATGCTTATATAATGATTCTGCATTACATGTTTATATAATGATTCTGCATTACACGCTTATATAATGATTCTGCATTCGATGCTTGTATAATGATTCTGCATTAGATGCTCATATGATTCTGCATTACATGCTTACATAATGATTCTGCATAACACGCTTATATAATGATTCTGCATTACACGCTTATATAATGATTCTGCATTACATGCTTATATAATGATTCTGCATTACATGCTTATATAATGCTTCTGCATTACACGCTTAAATAATAATTCTGCATTACACGCTTATATAATGATTCTGCATTACACGCTTATATAATGATTCTGCATTACATTCTTATATAATGTTTCTGCATTAGATGCTTGTATAATGTTTCTGCATTCGATGCTTATACGATTCTAATTATATAATGATTCTCCATTACATGCTTATATAATGATTAGATGCTAATATAATGATTCTGCATTACATGCTTATATAATGATTCTGCATTACATGCTTATATAATGCTTCTGCATTAGATGCTTGTATACTGATTCTGCATTAGATGCTTATATAATGATTCTGGATTACATGCTTATATAATGATTCTGCATTACACGCTTATATAATGATTCTGCATTACACGCTTATATAATGATTCTCCATTACACGCTTATATAATGATTCTGCATTACACGCTTATATAATGATTCTGCATTACATGCTTATATAATGATTCTGCATTACATGCTTATATAATGCTTCTGCATGAGATGCTTATATAATGATTCTGCATTAGATGCTTATATAATGATTCTGCATTAGATGCTCATATGATTCTGCATTACATGCTTATATAATGATTCTGCATTACATGCTTATATAATGATTCTGCATTACATGCTTATATAATGATTCTGCATTACATGCTTATATAATTATTCTGCATTAGATGCTTATATAATGATTCTGCATTAGATGCTTATATAATGATTCTGCATTGGATGCTTATATAATGATTCTGCATTAGATGCTTATATAATGATTCTGCATTAGATGCTTATATAATGATTCTGCATTAGATGCTTATAAAATGATTCTGCATTACATGCTTATATAATGATTCTGCATTGGATGCTTATATAATGATTCTGCATTAGATGCTTATATAATGATTCTGCATTAGATGCTCATATGATTCTGCATTACATGCTTATATAATGATTCTGCATTACATGCTTATATAATGATTCTGCATTACATGCTTATATAATGATTCTGCATTACATGCTTATATAATGATTCTGCATTACATGCTTATATAATGATTCTGCATTACATGCTTATATAATGATTCTGCATTACATGCTTATATAATGATTCTGCATTACATGCTCATATGATTCTGCATTATATGCTTATATAATGATTCTGCATTACATGCTTATATAATGATTCTGCATTGCACGCTTATATAATGATTCTGCATTACACGCTTACATAATGATTCTGCATTACATGCTTATATAATGATTCTGCATTACATGCTTATAATAGTGATTCTGCATTCCATGCTTACATAATGATTCTGCATTACACGCTTATATAATGATTCTGCATTACATGCTTATATAATGCTTCTGCATTAGATGCTTGTATAATGATTCTGCATTACATGCTTATATAATGATTCTGCATTACACGCTTATATAATGATTCTGCATTACACGCTTATATAATGATTCTGCATTACACACTTATATAATGATTCTGCATTACATGCTTATATAATGCTTCTGCATTAGATGCTTGCATAATGATTCTGCATTACATGCTTATATATTGATTCTGCATTACACGCTTATATAATGATTCTGCATTACATGCTTATATAATGATTCTGCATTACACGCTTATATAATGATTCTGCATTACATGCTTATATAATGATTCTGCATTACACGCTTATATAATGATTCTGCATTACATGCTTATATAATGATTCTGCATTACACGCTTATATAATGATTCTGCATTACATGCTTATATAATGATTCTGCATTACATGCTTATATAATGATTCTGCATTACACGCTTATATAATGATTCTGCATTACACGCTTATATAATGATTCTGCATTACATGCTTATATAATGATTCTGCATTACACGCTTATATAATGATTCTGCATTACATGCTTATATAATGATTCTGCATTACATGCTTATATAATGATTCTGCATTACACGCTTATATAATGATTCTGCATTACATGCTTATATAATGATTCTGCATTATATTCTTATATAATGATTCTGCATTACACGCTTATATAATGATTCTGCATTACATGCTTATATAATGATTCTGCATTGGATGCTTGCATAATGATTCTGCATTACATGCTTATATATTGATTCTGCATTACACGCTTATATAATGATTCTGCATTCCACGCTTATATAATGATTCTGCATTCCACGCTTATATAATGATTCTGCATTACATGCTTATATAATGATTCTGCATTAGATGCTTGCATAATGATTCTGCATTGGATGCTTGCATAATGATTCTGCATTACATGCTTATATATTGATTCTGCATTACACGCTTATATAATGATTCTGCATTACACGCTTATGTAATGATTCTGCATTACACGCTTATATAATGATTCTGCATTAGATGCTTGCATAATGATTCTGCATTACATGCTTATATAATGATTCTGCATTACACGCTTATATAATGATTCTGCATTACCCGCTTATATAATGATTCTGCATTAGATGCTCATATGATTCTGCATTACATGCTTATATAATGATTCTGCATTACATGCTTATATAATGATTCTGCATTACACGCTTATATAATGATTCTGCATTACATGCTTGTATAATGATTCTGCATTAGATGCTCATATGATTCTGCATTACTCGCTTATATAATGATTCTGCATTGCACGCTTATATAATGATTCGGCATGACACGCTTATATAATGATTCTGCATTACACGCTTATATAATGATTCTGCATTACATGCTTATATAATGATTCTGCATTACATGCTTATATAATGATTCTGCATTACACGCTTATATAATGATTCTGCATTAGATGCTTGTATAATGATTCTGCATTAGATGCTCATATGATTCTGCATTACTCGCTTATATAATGATTCTGCATTGCACGCTTATATAATGATTCGGCATGACACGCTTATATAATGATTCTGCATTAGATGCTTGTATAATGATTCTGCATTAGATGCTCATATGATTCTGTATTACATGCTTATGATTCTGATTCTACTTATATAATGATTCTGCACCCTCCTACCCATCCTCCCCCTCATCCTCCTAAGTTGAAGGAATTCTTCATATCTGTATCTCTATGCATACTACAGCAGTTTTATGGCAATGACTACACTGGGTGGTTTGTCGTTGCCTTTTCAGCAAAATCTGGAGCAGGAATTTGGAATTTGGCCACGGTGCCAACAACAATTATTCACCTATTAATTGTGAATGTAACACCCACCAACAACTATCACTGGCAAAATGATGCCCGGCTTGACTTCCAACAGATGGCACACTCATTGATCTGACACCATCCTGTTAAACACCAGGGTGGGAGTTTATAGTCGGGTCAGGAATCAAACCCAGAACAAGCTCAAAGGCTCCTCTTGAGCGATACAGACAGCCCTTAAATCCTACAAACCTGTTCTGCATGAAAGATTCAGTATAAATATGCCCAGGGCAACTTGGAGTAGGCACTAAAATTCTACCCATGAAAAGGCATCACTGACCAAATGGCCCCAATTTAATATGAGGGAGAGGTTTCTTTAACTTATAATGAACAGACGATTATACGGTATTCTATTTTGGCTATAATTCATTAAATAAACAAAAATAACGAAGTGAATGTGGGAAATACGAATTTTTGTCCAACACTACACTGATGTCAGAATATTACCAGCCAGTGTGTTTGTGTGTGTATTCTGCATGCGTGTGTATCAGTGTGTGTATGTCAGTTTGTGTATATGTGTGTGTGTGAGTTTGTGTATATGTGTGTGTTTGTGTGTGTGTCAGTTTGTGTATATGTGTGTGTGTGTGTATATGTGTGTGTGTTTGTGTGTGTTTGTGTATATGTGTGTGTGGTTGTGTGTGGTTGTGTGTGTGTGAGTTTGTGTGTGTGTGTTTGTGTATATGTGTGTTTTTGTGCGTGAGAGTTTGTGTATATGTGTGTGTGTTTGTGTGTGTGTGTGTGTGTGTGTGTGAGTTTGTGTATATGTGTGTTTGTGTGTGCGTCAGTTAGTGTATATGTGTGTGTGTGTTTGTGTGTGTATTCTGCATGTGTGTGTATCAGTGTGTGTGTGTGTGTGTGTGTGTCAGTTTGTGTATATATGTGTGTGTGTGTGTGTGTGCGTGTGTGTATGGGTGTGTGTTTGTGTGTGTGTGTGTGTGTGTCATTTCGTGTATATGTGTATGTTTGTGTGTGTTTGTGTGTGTCTGTGTGTGTGTGTGTGTGTGTGTGTGTGCGTGCGTGTGTGTATGTTTGTGTGTTTGTGTTTGTGTGTGTGTGTGTGTCAGTACATGTGTATGTGTGTGTTTGTGTGTGTACATATATGTTTGTGTGCGGTGTCGTCGTTTTCAGAAGATGTATTCAGAGTGTAGTTCATGCAATATGTGTCCCATTTCTCTGGTAATCATGATCAAAAGTTGGAAACACAATCTAGTATTTGTCAATATAAAAAGATAACTGACTTGTTTTTAAATTATTCACGAAAAGCAAATCCCACATATCTTCACAATGTGATTGTAAGACCCTCTTTCCAACAGTACGTCATTCCATTTCTACCTGAATCATAAGGGACAATATAAAGGATTTGCTGTCATCAACGTGCTGCGCTTGGTCAACATTGTAACACTCCACCCTTGACTTCTTCCCGAAGACTCCCACGCCCGCATCCTCAGCCTCCATAACCTCATACATCCTGGGGGTCAAAGTTCAATATCAAATATCAGGCTGACCTTCAGGTTCTACTGAACTGGGGGGAGGGGGTCAGAAGTTTTTCCTTGGAAGTGAAACTTCCACCTCCAAGCAGGTTTTAGCATTTACATTTCAGACAGAGTCCTGTAAGCACTGCAATGCAAGCAATTTTCAATCAGTGTTACTAAATTGTAAATTGTTTTCTTCATTAGCTATGATCAACTTTCTATGAAGTAACATGGGGCAATATACAATAGGCCCCATCTTATATTAGCAACCCCCACTCACATACATATAAACATCCTCCTCAGTCCTTTTGTTCACTATAGAGAACAGTTTGCGTTGGAAAATGTCCGCCAGAGAGCTCTTTGGTTCAGATGTTCAGGATATTAGAAAAATAAAAATATATATAATAACGATTTTTACATCATGTATATACATATACATTATATATATATACTGATATAATGTCCTTGTTATATATATATATATATATACTTATATAATGTCCTTGTTATATATATATATATACTTATATAATGTCCTTGTTATATATATATATATACTTATATAATGTCCTTGTTATATATATATATACTTATATAATGTCCTTGTTATATATATATATATACTTATATAATGTCCTTGTTATATATATATATACTTATATAATGTCCTTGTTATATATATATATATACTTATATAATGTCCTTGTTATATATATATATACTTATATAATGTCCTTGTTATATATATATATATACTTATATAATGTCCTTGTTATATATACTAGGGCATGCCCGTACTATATATATATCTAAAATTATACCCCCCCCCCCTCTATTTACATGGAATGGTTTGGTCCATTCGCAAAGCCAAAGGCAAAGCGAACGGCTTGCGAGTACGGTGACAATCCCCCCCCTCTATTTACATCAAATGGTTTGGTCCATTCGCAACGACCACAGAACCCCCCCCTCTATTTACATGAAATGGTTTGGTCCATTCGCAACGCCAAAGCAAACGGCGAACGGCTAAATCGCCATAGCTCGGTAACTACTTGTCCGATTAATTTCAAACCTTGAAAAGGCACATCCTCGGGTCCCCAGCAATATACCTGGCAAGTTTAAAGTATATCGGACCCGTGGTTGTCGAGAAACAGCGGTCACAGACAAACATACAAACATACAAACATACAAACATACACACAGAGATTACTGGAATTATAGATAGATATATATACTTATATAATGTCCTTGTTATATATATATATATACTTATATAATGTCCTTGTTATATATATATATACTTATATAATGTCCTTGTTATATATACTAGGGCATGCCCGTACTATATATATATCTAAAATTATATCCCCCCCCCCGCTATTTACATGAAATGGTTTGGTCCATGAAATGTTTTGGTCCATTCGCAACGCCAAAGCGAACGGCGAACGCTTTACATGAAATGGTTTGGTCCATGAAATGTTTTGGTCCATTCGCAACGCCAAAGCGAACGGCGAACGGCTTGCGAGTACAGTGACAATCCGCCCCCCTCTATTTACATGAAATGGTTTTAATTAGTTTTAAAACATAGTTTAACGCCAACATATGGCATGCCCGTACCCGTACTATCCGTAATGGCGCACGCTCTCACAGGAGCTCCGGAAGGTCGCATATCGCAGGAAAGCGAAAGAATCGCAAATTAGTTTTAATTAGTTTTAAAACATCGTTTAACGCCAACATAGCGCCAACATAGTTTGCCGACGGGAAATAAATGAATACGCTCTCAAATGTGCCATCCGAGGCAGAGTCTGTTCGCCACGTTCGGCACACGTGATAGCTCGCTGCTCTCTGATTGGTTGAATCGTTTTTTGGACATAGCTCGGTAACTACTTCTGCGATTAATTTAAAACCTTGAAAAGGCACATCCTCGGGTCCCCAGCAATATACCTGGCAAGTTTCAAGTATATCGGACCCGTGGTTGTCGAGAAACAGTGGTCACAGACAAACACACACACACACAGACACACACACACACACACACACACACACAGAGATTGCTGGAATTATAGATAGATATATATACAGACTTGGCATTTAATATGGAATATTTTTTTTGTGGGGGTGAACTTACTTTTCAAGATGTCTTAGAACCAAAAGTTCATTGGAATTATGTTGAAATTATTCTAGATTTTGTTAATTTGACCTTTAAAAGAAGCAAAAACCACATTTGACATTTCGAAACAAATAAATTGATCCTTGAAAGTGATGTAAACTGATATCGAACTCAATTCATGGACAGTACTGTGTTAAACTTCTGTACGTTTTCCAGAAGTATCTCTTTATTTTGCACATTAGGCAAATTTTTTTTAACAAAAACAAAAGTTAAATTACGACTGGGATTACGGACAGTAAAATTACAGTTCAGTATTTCGTGTAACCCCCACGAGCATTCAGGAGAGCACGTACACGTTGAGGCATGCTGTTCACGAGATTTGCCAAGGTTTGGACAGGAATCACTTGCCATGCAGTGACAATAGCCTGCTGCAATTCACGCACAGAGGTCGGCTGCTGGTCCAAGTGGTCGATTTGACATGTTAATTCTGCCCACAAGTTCTCTATCGGATTCATATCTGGGGACATGGCAGGCCACTCCATATGCTCTACACCACGGTCAGCAAGAAAGTGTTGGATCATGCGAGCACGATGAGGCCGTGCATTGTCATCTTGGAAGACAAAGTTTCCTCGAAAGGCTGCACGAGCAAATGGAAGCAATGTTTCTTCCAGAATGGCCCTGTACTTGAACTGGTTCAGGTTTCCATTCAGAACAACCAGGTCAGTTTTGCCCCCTGCATGAAAAGCAGCCCAAACGGTCACCGCACCACCTCCAGCTTGGACTCTTGGCACTATACAATCTTTGTTGTAGGCTTCATGCACTTGTCTGTACACTCGGACGCGCCATCTTGACGATAGACCAGAAATCTAGACTCGTCACTGAAGATCACATGATTCCAGTCTCCTGGCTGCCATTGAAGGTGCTCTCTGGCCCACTGCAATCGGCGCTGGTGGTGTTGTCTGGTCAGGCCTGGCTTTCTCAGGGGACGCCTGGCACGATAGCCTGCTTGAACCAGTCGTTGGTTGACTAGCCTTCTGTGGATACAGGCACATTTGTCAGTTGCTGCCACTCAGCCCCAAGCCGATTAGCTGACTTGGTACAGCCATTGCGGACTAACCGGTGCAGCTGGCGATCATCCCTCCTTGTGGTTCTGCGGGGACGGCCTGGCCTCGGTATTGGAGTAGAGACATCCCTCTGAGCATTTCATTTCAGGATCTTTGTCACCTGACCTTGAGTGATGCCATACTGCCGAGCAATAGCACGCTGTTTCATGCCGTAATTTCGTAAAGCCACCACTCCATGACAAACAGCATTGTCGAGTTGACGGACCATCTCCAGAGGAAGCGGCAATAACTTTTGGAGACGTGCAGCAGTTGTTTTCCACTAATACAGAACGCAACAACCCTTGTATACCCGACTGTGAAGCCAATCGTCAAATGCACCTGTCTGTACATTTTGCCATGCCACCTGTGATGTAATCCTGTTGTTGACTTCTTGCTGTGACAGACAATCAGTGACATGGTTCTTTTAACAAATAAATCACCAAAGTGTAAAAGAAACTCACCAGATTGATATACTGAGTTAAGAAAGTAAACCCAAGTCAAGGAAAAAAAAATATTCCATATTAAATGCCAAGTCTGTATATATATATATATATATATATATATATATATATATATATATATATATATATATATATATATATATATATATATATATATATATATATATATGTATGTATATATATATATATATATATATATATATATATATATATATATATATATATATTGTTGCGGATATGGGATTTGCATCCATCCATATCCGCTTGTAAATATTCCCCTGTTTCCTCAATACTTCCCAACTATCCCCAATCCCCCATTCCCTAGTCCCATTTTCTGTAAACAACACTCTGTAGACCCGACCTCCCCCTATTTCCCCCATTAAATGTCGTGCCCAGGTTCACCGCATCTCATGTAAGACAACTATAGGACATCTTGCTAGTTATTCTTAGTCTATGTCAGTTAAGGACTCGTTTCCATTAATTCTGACCCTTCGTTGCACCAGAATGTGATTGTATGGCACCGTTAGGAAGTTTAGGACCTCCCAATACCTCCCCGCAGCTCTTCCTCACGGTTCAGCAACAACAACAACGGCAGCGGCGGGCGCGGGTAGTGCGCGTCCTCACTCCGGCTTGGTTGGTAGGGGGTGTTGGGAGGGCACCAGGCCTCCCCAACGAGCCGCCATCGAATATGTGCTCGACGGGGTTACCAAATAGGGGATCCCTGTCAGCTCCTCGTCAAGGGCGGAGCCCGGTAACCCCCGCACCCAATGGAAGCGGCGGACCGGCCCCAGTGGGGCGGAGCCAACCAGCCGAGGGCGTGTCACTCCCCGCTGAGCATGCGCAGGGAGAGGGAGGTGACGTCAGATGCGCGCTGAGCTTGGAGCAAGCAAGACGTACCCTCCGAGCGCTGTGAGGCCTCCCCGCATCTTCTGGACTGGACCGTGCTTTATCCTGTCCCCGAGCCAAGGTGCACCTTGTGCCATCGAACTACCTGTCCCTCCCTGCCATCAATCCCTGTGTAAGTCAGCCTTGTTCCGTTTGTCTGTGGTCTGTCCGGGAATAGATAAGATTGTATTTAAGTGCCCATCTCTTCTGTGTCTTTTACCTCACTCTGCCGTGTAATCTACCCCCTTTTCTCCACCACTGTAATTATACCCTCCTCCGGAGGTCTTGAGAACTGTACCCCTTGCGTCGTTTCCTCTTTCCCAGTCATCGCGTCCTTTCCATCATTGATTTGGCATAGCGCGATTTGGTCAATGTCTGGGTGGAATCGGGGTCTAGTCGGGGAATAACTGTTCGGTCGCGGCAATACCACCGCTCGGTAAATAACATCTAAACCGCGTCCGTAACAATATAAAGCAGTAAAGTATGTTTGTTTGTCCTCTTATAACTCGAGAACTACTCATCGCAGAGAAAAACCAAAGGCATATTCGGAATCAGTACGTCTCAGAGCAACTACAGCACACCTTAAATTTTAAAAAACTTCGGGTTTTAAAATTAGCGTATTAGCGCAGAAACGCTAGCAGAAGAGGGAGGGAATCGAAGGGAGGGAGCGCAGCGCTCCCTCTAGCGCTTCGCAGCGCCAGCGCTTCTGTTAGCGTAATTAGCGTATTTCGGAACGTTAATTTTTCAACTTCATTATTCGGAATCAGTACGTCCCAGAGAAACTTCGTAATGTTAATTTTTCCACTTCATCCGATTGACATGGGACCAACGGCATGTGACAGAGAGTGAAACATACATGCCACATTTATTTGATGACAATGAGTTCCGACTTCCGGGTTCGTGCCGCCAACCCTGTTAGGCGCCT
>NW_027618505.1:0-70567 GCF_964187855.1 Myxine glutinosa | reverse complement strand
AACCACTTTTCGCACTTGTGTTGGTGCAGGAAACCACTTTTGCACTTGTATTAGTGTGGAAAAACCACTTTTCGCACTTGTGTTAGTGTTGAAAAACCACTTTTCGCACTTGTGTTAGTGTTGAAAACCACTTTTCGCACTTGTGTTAGTGTTGAAAAACCACTTTTCGCACTTGTGTTGGTGCAGGAAACCACTTTTGCACTTGTATTAGTGTGGAAAAAACACTTTTTGCACTCGTGATAGTGTTGAAAAACCACTTTTTGCACTTGTGTTAGTGTTGAAAAACCACTTTTCGCACTTGTGTTGGTGCAGGAAACCACTTTTGCACTTGCATTAGTGTGGAAAAAACATTTTTCGCACTTGTGTTAGTGTTGAAAAACCACTTTTCGCACTTATGTTAGTGTTGAAAAACCACTTTTCGCACTTGTGTTGGTGCAGGAAACCACTTTTGCACTTGTATTAGTGTGGAAAAAACACTTTTTGCACTTGTGATAGTGTTGAAAAACCACTTTTCGCACTTGTGTTAGTGTTGAAAAACCACTTTTCGCACTTGTGTTAGTGTTGAAAAACCACTTTTTGCACTTGTGTTGGTGCAGGAAACCACTTTTGCACTTGTATTATTGTTGAAGAAACACTTTTTGCACTTGTGATAGTGTTGAAAAACCACTTTTCACACTTGTGTTAGTGTTGAAAAACCACTATTCACACTTGTATTGGTGCAGGAAACCACTTTTGCACTTGTATTAGTGTGGAAAAACCACTTTTCGCACTTGTGTTAGTGTTGAAAAACCACTTTTCGCACTTGTGTTAGTGTTGAAAAACCACTTTTTACACTTGTGTTAGTGTTGAAAAACCACTATTCGCACTTGTATTGGTGCAGGAAACCACTTTTGCACTTGTATTAGTGTGGAAAAACCACTTTTCGCACTTGTGTTAGTGTTGAAAAAACACTTTTCGCACTTATGTTAGTGTTGAAAAACCACTTTCGCACTTGTGTTGGTGCAGGAAACCACTTTTGCACTTGTATTAGTGTGGAAAAAACACTTTTTGCACTTGTGATAGTGTTGAAAAACCACTTTTCGCACTTGTGTTAGTGTTGAAAAACCACTTTTCGCACTTGTGTTAGTGTTGAAAAACCACTTTTTGCACTTGTGTTGGTGCAGGAAACCACTTTTGCACTTGTATTATTGTTGAAAAAACACTTTTTGCACTTGTGATAGTGTTGAAAAACCACTTTTCACACTTGTGTTAGTGTTGAAAAACCACTATTCGCACTTGTATTGGTGCAGGAAACCACTTTTGCACTTGTATTAGTGTGGAAAAACCACTTTTCGCACTTGTGTTAGTGTTGAAAAACCACTTTTCGCACTTGTGTTAGTGTTGAAAAACCACTTTTTACACTTGTGTTAGTGTTGAAAAACCACTATTCGCACTTGTATTGGTGCAGGAAACCACTTTTGCACTTGTATTAGTGTGGAAAAACCACTTTTCGCACTTGTGTTAGTGTTGAAAAAACACTTTTTGCACTTGTGATAGTGTTGAAAAACCACTTTTCGCACTTGTGTTAGTGTTGAAAAAACACTTTTTGCACTTGTGTTGGTGCAGGAAACCACTTTTGCACTTGCATTAGTGTGGAAAAACCACTTTTTGCACTTGTGTTAGTGTTGAAAAACCACTTTTCGCACTTGTGTTGGTGCAGGAAACCACTTTTGCACTTGTATTAGTGTGGAAAAACCACTTTTCGCACTTGTGTTAGTGTTGAAAAACCACTTTTCGCACTTGTGTTAGTGTTGAAAAACCACTTTTCGCACTTGTGTTAGTGTTGAAAAACCACTTTTCGCACTTGTGTTGGTGCAGGAAACCACTTTTGCACATGTATTAGTGTGGAAAAAACACTTTTCGCACTTGTGTTAGTGTTGAAAAACCACTTTTCGCACTTGTGTTAGTGTTGAAAAACCACTTTTCGCACTTGTGTTGGTGCAGGAAACCACTTTTGCACTTGTA
The DNA here is from genome assembly GCF_964187855.1 of Myxine glutinosa. NCBI lineage: Eukaryota > Metazoa > Chordata > Myxini > Myxiniformes > Myxinidae > Myxine > Myxine glutinosa. Next base: position 68,563 of record NW_027618505.1, on the reverse strand, counting down.
TTAGTGTGGAAAAAACACTTTTTGCACTTGTGATAGTGTTGAAAAACCACTTTTTGCACTTGTGTTAGTGTTGAAAAACCACTTTTCGCACTTGTGTTGGTGCAGGAAACCACTTTTGCACTTGCATTAGTGTGGAAAAACCACTTTTCGCACTTGTGTTAGTGTTGAAAAACCACTTTCGCAATTGTGTTAGTGTTGAAAAACCACTTTTCGCACTTGTGTTGGTGCAGGAAACCACTTATGCACTTGTATTAGTGTGGAAAAAACACTTTTTGCACTTGTGATAGTGTTGAAAAACCACTTTTCGCACTTGTGTTAGTGTTGAAAAACCACTTTTCGCACTTGTGTTAGTGTTGAAAAACCACTTTTTGCACTTGTGTTGGTTCAGGGAACCACTTTTGCACTTGTATTATTGTGGAAAAAACACTTTTTGCACTTGTCATAGTGTTGAAAAACCACTTTTCGCACTTGTGTTAGTGTTGAAAAACCACTATTCGCACTTGTGTTGGTGCAGGAAACCACTTTTGCACTTGTATTAGTGTGGAAAAACCACTTTTCGCACTTGTGTTAGTGTTGAAAAACCACTTTTCGCACTTGTGTTAGTGTTGAAAAACCACTTTTTGCACTTGTGTTAGTGTTGAAAAACCACTTTTCGCACTTGTGTTAGTGTTGAAAAACCACTTTTCGCACTTGTGTTGGTGCAGGAAACCACTTTTGCACTTGTGTTAGTGTTGAAAAACCACTTTTGCACTTGTATTAGTGTGGAAAAAACACTTTTTGCACTTGTGATAGTGTTGAAAAACCACTTTTCGCACTTGTGTTAGTGTTGAAAAACCACTTTTCGCACTTGTGTTGGTGCAGGAAACCACTTTTGCACTTGTATTAGTGTGGAAAAACCACTTTTCGCACTTGTGTTAGTGTTGAAAAACCACTTTTCGCACTTGTGTTAGTGTTGAAAAACCACTTTTCGCACTTGTGTTAGTGTTGAAAAACCACTTTTCGCAATTGTGTTGGTGCAGGAAACCACTTTTGCACTTGTATAAGTGTGGAAAAAACACTTTTTGCACTTGTGATAGTGTTGAAAAACCACTTTTCGCACTTGTGTTGGTGCAGGAAACCACTTTTGCACTTGTATTAGTGTGGAAAACCACTTTTTGCACTTGTGTTAGTGTTGAAAAACCACTTTTTGCACCTGTGTTAGTGTTGAAAAACCACTTTTCGCACTTGTGTTGGTGCAGGAAACCACTTTTGCACTTGTATAAGTGTGGAAAAACCACTTTTCGCACTTGTGTTAGTGTTGAAAAACCACTTTTCACACTTGTGTTAGTGTTGAAAAACCACTTTTCGCACTTGTGTTGGTGCAGGAAACCACTTTTGCACTTGTATTAGTGTGGAAAAAACACTTTTCGCACTTGTGTTAGTGTTGAAAAACCACTTTTCGCACTTGTGTTAGTGTTGAAAAACCACTTTTCGCACTTGTGTTGGTGCAGGAAACCACTGTTGCACTTGTATTAGTGTGGAAAACCACTTTTTGCACTTGTGTTAGTGTTGAAAAACCACTTTTTGCACCTGTGTTAGTGTTGAAAAACCACTTTTCGCACTTGTGTTGGTGCAGGAAACCACTTTTGCACTTGTATTAGTGTGGAAAAAACACTTTTTGCACTTGTGATAGTGTTGAAAAACCACTTTTCGCACTTGTGTTAGTGTTGAAAAACCACTTTTCACACATGTGTTGGTGCAGGAAAACACTTTTGCACTTGTATTAGTGTGGAAAAACCACTTTTCGCACTTGTGTTAGTGTTGAAAAACCACTTTTCGCACTTGTGTTAGTGTTGAAAAACCACTTTTCGCACTTGTGTTAGTGTTGAAAAACCACTTTTCGCACTTGTGTTGGTGCAGGAAACCACTTTTGCACTTGTATTAGTGTGGAAAAAACACTTTTTGCACTTGTGATAGTGTTGAAAAACCACTTTTCGCACTTGTGTTAGTGTTGAAAAACCACTTTTTGCACTTGTGTTAGTGTTGAAAAACCACTTTTCGCACTTGTGTTAGTGTTGAAAAACCACTTTTCGCACTTGTGTTGGTGCAGTAAACCACTTTTGCACTTGTGTTAGTGTTGAAAAACCACTTTTGCACTTGTATTAGTGTGGAAAAAACACTTTTTGCACTTGTGATAGTGTTGAAAAACCACTTTTCGCACTTGTGTTAGTGTTGAAAAACCACTTTTCGCACTTGTGTTGGTGCAGGAAACCACTTTTGCACTTGTATTAGTGTGGAAAAACCACTTTTCGCACTTGTGTTAGTGTTGAAAAACCACTTTTCGCACTTGTGTTAGTGTTGAAAACCACTTTTCGCACTTGTGTTAGTGTTGAAAAACCACTTTTCGCAATTGTGTTGGTGCAGGAAACCACTTTTGCACTTGTATAAGTGTGGAAAAAACACTTTTTGCACTTGTGATAGTGTTGAAAAACCACTTTTCGCACTTGTGTTAGTGTTGAAAAACCACTTTTCGCACTTCTGTTAGTGTTGAAAAACCACTTTTCGCACTTGTGTTGGTGCAGGAAACCACTTTTGCACTTGTATTAGTGTGGAAAAAACACTTTTTGCACTTGTGATAGTGCTGAAAAACCACTTTTCGCACTTGTGTTAGTGTTGAAAAACCACTTTTCGCACTTGTGTTGGTGCAGGAACCACTTTTGCACTTGTATTAGTGTGGAAAAAACACTTTTTGCACTTGTGATAGTGTTGAAAAACCACTTTTCGCACTTGTGTTAGTGTTGAAAAACCACATTTCGCACTTGTGTTGGTGCAGGAAACCACTTTTGCACTTGTATTAGTGTGGAAAAACCACTTTTCGCACTTGTGTTAGTGTTGAAAAACAACGTTTCGCACTTGTGTTAGTGTTGAAAAACCACTTTTCGCACTTGTGTTAGTGTTGAAAAACCACTTTTCACACTTGTGTTAGTGTTGAAAAACCACTTTTCGCACTTGTGTTGGTGCAGGAAACCACTTTTGCACTTGTATTAGTGTGGAAAAAACACTTTTCGCACTTGTGTTAGTGTTGAAAAACCACTTTTCGCACTTGTGTTAGTGTTGAAAAACCACTTTTCGCACTTGTGTTGGTGCAGGAAACCACTTTTGCACTTGTATTAGTGTGGAAAACCACTTTTTGCACTTGTGTTAGTGTTGAAAAACCACTTTTGCACCTGTGTTAGTGTTGAAAAACCACTTTTCGCACTTGTGTTGGTGCAGGAAACCACTTTTGCACTTGTATTAGTGTGGAAAAAACACTTTTTGCACTTGTGATAGTGTTGAAAAACCACTTTTCGCACTTGTGTTAGTGTTGAAAAACCACTTTTCACACATGTGTTGGTGCAGGAAAACACTTTTGCACTTGCATTAGTGTGGAAAAACCACTTTTCGCACTTGTGTTAGTGTTGAAAAACCACTTTTCGCACTTGTGTTAGTGTTGAAAAACCACTTTTCGCACTTATGTTAGTGTTGAAAAACCACTTTTCGCACTTGTGTTGGTGCAGGAAACCACTTTTGCACTTGTATTAGTGTGGAAAAAACACTTTTTGCACTTGTGATAGTGTTGAAAAACCACTTTTCGTACTTGTGTTAGTGTTGAAAAACCACTTTTCGCACTTGTGTTGGTGCAGGAAACCACTTTTGCACTTGTATTAGTGTGGAAAAAACACTTTTCGCACTTGTGTTAGTGTTGAAAAACCACTTTTGCACTTGTATTAGTGTGGGAAAAACCACTTTTGCACTTGTGATAGTGTTGAAAAACCACTTTTCGCACTTGTGTTAGTGTTGAAAAACCACATTTCGCACTTGTGTTGGTGCAGGAAACCACTTTTGCACTTGTATTAGTGTGGAAAAACCACTTTTCGCACTTGTGTTAGTGTTGAAAAACAACGTTTCGCACTTGTGTTAGTGTTGAAAAACCACTTTTCGCACTTGTGTTAGTGTTGAAAAACCACTTTTCACACTTGTGTTAGTGTTGAAAAACCACTTTTCGCACTTGTGTTGGTGCAGGAAACCACTTTTGCACTTGTATTAGTGTGGAAAAAACACTTTTCGCACTTGTGTTAGTGTTGAAAAACCACTTTTCGCACTTGTGTTAGTGTTGAAAAACCACTTTTCGCACTTGTGTTGGTGCAGGAAACCACTTTTGCACTTGTATTAGTGTGGAAAACCACTTTTTGCACTTGTGTTAGTGTTGAAAAACCACTTTTTGCACCTGTGTTAGTGTTGAAAAACCACTTTTCGCACTTGTGTTGGTGCAGGAAACCACTTTTGCACTTGTATTAGTGTGGAAAAAACACTTTTTGCACTTGTGATAGTGTTGAAAAACCACTTTTCGCACTTGTGTTAGTGTTGAAAAACCACTTTTCACACATGTGTTGGTGCAGGAAAACACTTTTGCACTTGCATTAGTGTGGAAAAACCACTTTTCGCACTTGTGTTAGTGTTGAAAAACCACTTTTCGCACTTGTGTTAGTGTTGAAAAACCACTTTTCGCACTTATGTTAGTGTTGAAAAACCACTTTTCGCACTTGTGTTGGTGCAGGAAACCACTTTTGCACTTGTATTAGTGTGGAAAAAACACTTTTTGCACTTGTGATAGTGTTGAAAAACCACTTTTCGCACTTGTGTTAGTGTTGAAAAACCACTTTTCGCACTTGTGTTGGTGCAGGAAACCACTTTTGCACTTGTATTAGTGTGGAAAAAACACTTTTCGCACTTGTGTTAGTGTTGAAAAACCACTTTTCGCACTTGTGTTGGTGTTGAAAAACCACTTTTCGCACTTGTGTTGGTGCAGGAAACCACTTTTGCACTTGTATAAGTGTGGAAAAAACACTTTTTGCACTTGTGATAGTGTTGAAAAACCACTTTTCGCACTTGTGTTAGTGTTGAAAAACCACTTTTCGCACTTCTGTTAGTGTTGAAAAACCACTTTTCGCACTTGTGTTGGTGCAGGAAACCAATTTTGCACTTGTTTTAGTGTGGAAAAAACACTTTTTGCACTTGTGATAGTGCTGAAAAACCACTTTTCGCACTTGTGTTAGTGTTGAAAAACCACTTTTCGCACTTGTGTTGGTGCAGGAAACCACTTTTGCACTTATTTTAGTGTGTAAAAAACACTTTTTGCACTTGTGTTGGTGCAGGAAACCACTTTGCACTTGTATTAGTGTGGAAAAACCACTTTTTGCACTTGTGTTAGTGTTGAAAAACCACTTTTCGCACTTGTGTTGGTGCAGGAAACCACTTTTGCACTTGTATTAGTGTGGAAAAACCACTTTTCGCACTTGTGTTAGTGTTGAAAAACCACTTTTCGCACTTGTGTTGGTGCAGGAAACCACTTTTGCACTTGTATTAGTGTGGAAAAACCACTTTTCGCACTTGTGTTAGTGTTGAAAAACAATGTTTCGCACTTGTGTTAGTGTTGAAAAACCACTTTTCTCACTTGTGTTAGTGTTGAAAAACCACTTTTCGCACTTGTGTTAGTGTTGAAAAACCACTTTTCGCACTTGTGTTGGTGCAGGAAACCACTTTTGCACTTGTATTAGTGTGGAAAAAACACTTTTCGCACTTGTGTTAGTGTTGAAAAACCACTTTTCGCACTTGTGTTAGTGTTGAAAAACCACTTTTCGCACTTGTGTTGGTGCAGGAAACCACTTTTGCACTTGTATTAGTGTGGAAAACCACTTTTTGCACTTGTGTTAGTGTTGAAAAACCACTTTTCGCACCTGTGTTAGTGTTGAAAAACCACTTTTCGCACTTGTGTTGGTGCAGGAAACCACTTTTGCACTTGTATTAGTGTGGAAAAAACACTTTTTGCACTTGTGATAGTGTTGAAAAACCACTTTTCGCACTTGTGTTAGTGTTGAAAAACCACTTTTCACACTTGTGTTGGTGCAGGAAACCACTTTTGCACTTGTATTAGTGTGGAAAAACCACTTTTCGCACTTGTGTTAGTGTTGAAAAACCACTTTTCGCACTTGTGTTAGTGTTGAAAAACCACTTTTCGCACTTGTGTTAGTGTTGAAAAACCACTTTTCGCACTTGTGTTGGTGCAGGAAACCACTTTTGCACTTGTATTAGTGTGGAAAAAACACTTTTTGCACTTGTGATAGTGTTGAAAAACCACTTTTCGCACTTGTGTTAGTGTTGAAAAACCACTTTTTGCACCTGTGTTGGTGCAGGAAACCACTTTTGCACTTGTATTAGTGTGGAAAAACCACTTTTTGCACTTGTGTTAGTGTTGAAAAACCACTTTTCGCACTTGTGTTAGTGTTGAAAAACCACTTTTCGCACTTGTATTAGTGTGGAAAAACCACTTTTCGCACTTGTGTTAGTGTTGAAAAACCACTTTTCGCACTTGTGTTGGTGCAGGAAACCACTTTTGCACTTGTATTAGTGTGGAAAAAACACTTTTTGCACTTGTGATAGTGTTGAAAAACCACTTTTTGCACCTGTGTTGGTGCAGGAAACCACTTTTGCACTTGTATTAGTGTGGAAAAACCACTTTTTGCACTTGTGTTAGTGTTGAAAAACCACTTTTCGCACTTGTGTTGGTGCAGGAAACCACTTTTGCACTTGTATTAGTGTGGAAAAACCACTTTTCGCACTTGTGTTAGTGTTGAAAAACCACTTTTCGCACTTGTGTTGGTGCAGGAAACCACTTTTGCACTTGTATTAGTGTGGAAAAACCACTTTTCGCACTTGTGTTAGTGTTGAAAAACAATGTTTCGCACTTGTGTTAGTGTTGAAAAACCACTTTTCTCACTTGTGTTAGTGTTGAAAAACCACTTTTCGCACTTGTGTTAGTGTTGAAAAACCACTTTTCGCACTTGTGTTGGTGCAGGAAACCACTTTTGCACTTGTATTAGTGTGGAAAAAACACTTTTCGCACTTGTGTTAGTGTTGAAAAACCACTTTTCGCACTTGTGTTAGTGTTGAAAAACCACTTTTCGCACTTGTGTTGGTGCAGGAAACCACTTTTGCACTTGTATTAGTGTGGAAAACCACTTTTTGCACTTGTGTTAGTGTTGAAAAACCACTTTTCGCACCTGTGTTAGTGTTGAAAAACCACTTTTCGCACTTGTGTTGGTGCAGGAAACCACTTTTGCACTTGTATTAGTGTGGAAAAAACACTTTTTGCACTTGTGATAGTGTTGAAAAACCACTTTTTGCACTTGTGTTAGTGTTGAAAAACCACTTTTCACACTTGTGTTGGTGCAGGAAACCACTTTTGCACTTGTATTAGTGTGGAAAAACCACTTTTCGCACTTGTGTTAGTGTTGAAAAACCACTTTTCGCACTTGTGTTAGTGTTGAAAAACCACTTTTCGCACTTGTGTTAGTGTTGAAAAACCACTTTTCGCACTTTTGTTGGTGCAGGAAACCACTTTTGCACTTGTATTAGTGTGGAAAAAACACTTTTTGCACTTGTGATAGTGTTGAAAAACCACTTTTCGCACTTGTGTTAGTGTTGAAAAACCACTTTTTGCACCTGTGTTGGTGCAGGAAACCACTTTTGCACTTGTATTAGTGTGGAAAAACCACTTTTTGCACTTGTGTTAGTGTTGAAAAACCACTTTTCGCACTTGTGTTAGTGTTGAAAAACCACTTTTCGCACTTGTGTTGGTGCAGGAAACCACTTTTGCACTTGTATAAGTGTGGAAAAAACACTTTTTGCACTTGTGATAGTGTTGAAAAACCACTTTTCGCACTTGTGTTAGTGTTGAAAAACCACTTTTCGCACTTGTGTTAGTGTTGAAAAACCACTTTTCGCACTTCTGTTAGTGTTGAAAAACCACTTTTCGCACTTGTGTTGGTGCAGGAAACCACTTTTGCACTTGTATTAGTGTGGAAAAAACACTTTTTGCACTTGTGATAGTGCTGAAAAACCACTTTTCGCACTTGTGTTAGTGTTGAAAAACCACTTTTCGCACTTGTGTTGGTGCAGGAAACCACTTTTGCACTTGTATTAGTGTGGAAAAAACACTTTTTGCACTTGTGATAGTGTTGAAAAAACACTTTTTGCACTTGTGATAGTGTTGAAAAACCACTTTTTACACTTGTGTTAGTGTTGAAAAACCACTATTCGCACTTGTATTGGTGCAGGAAACCACTTTTGCACTTGTATTAGTGTGGAAAAACCACTTTTTGCACTTGTGTTAGTGTTGAAAAACCACTTTTCGCACTTGTGTTGGTGCAGGAAACCACTTTTGCACTTGTATTAGTGTGGAAAAACCACTTTTCGCACTTGTGTTAGTGTTGAAAAACCACTATTCGCACTTGTATTGGTGCAGGAAACCACTTTTGCATTTGCATTAGTGTGGAAAAACCACTTTTTGCACTTGTGTTAGTGTTGAAAAACCACTTTTCGCACTTGTGTTGGTGCAGGAAACCACTTTTGCACTTGTATTAGTGTGGAAAAACCACTTTTCGCACTTGTGTTAGTGTTGAAAACCCACTTTTCGCACTTGTGTTAGTGTTGAAAAACCACTTTTCGCACTTGTGTTAGTGTTGAAAAACCACTTTTCGCACTTGTGTTGGTGCAGGAAACCACTTTTGCACTTGTATTAGTGTGGAAAAAACACTTTTTGCACTTGTGATAGTGTTGAAAAACCACTTTTTGCACTTGTGTTAGTGTTGAAAAACCACTTTTCGCACTTGTGTTGGTGCAGGAAACCACTTTTGCACTTGCATTAGTGTGGAAAAACCACTTTTCGCACTTGTGTTAGTGTTGAAAAACCACTTTTCGCAATTGTGTTAGTGTTGAAAAACCACTTTTCGCACTTGTGTTGGTGCAGGAAACCACTTATGCACTTGTATTAGTGTGGAAAAAACACTTTTTGCACTTGTGATAGTGTTGAAAAACCACTTTTCGCACTTGTGTTAGTGTTGAAAAACCACTTTTCGCACTTGTGTTAGTGTTGAAAAACCACTTTTTGCACTTGTGTTGGTTCAGGGAACCACTTTTGCACTTGTATTATTGTGGAAAAAACACTTTTTGCACTTGTCATAGTGTTGAAAAACCACTTTTCGCACTTGTGTTAGTGTTGAAAAACCACTATTCGCACTTGTGTTGGTGCAGGAAACCACTTTTGCACTTGTATTAGTGTGGAAAAACCACTTTTTGCACTTGTGTTAGTGTTGAAAAACCACTTTTCGCACTTGTGTTAGTGTTGAAAAACCACTTTTTGCACTTGTGTTAGTGTTGAAAAACCACTTTTCGCACTTGTGTTAGTGTTGAAAAACCACTTTTCGCACTTGTGTTGGTGCAGGAAACCACTTTTGCACTTGTGTTAGTGTTGAAAAACCACTTTTGCACTTGTATTAGTGTGGAAAAAACACTTTTTGCACTTGTGATAGTGTTGAAAAACCACTTTTTGCACTTGTGTTAGTGTTGAAAAACCACTTTTCGCACTTGTGTTGGTGCAGGAAACCACTTTTGCACTTGTATTAGTGTGGAAAAACCACTTTTCGCACTTGTGTTAGTGTTGAAAAACCACTTTTCGCACTTGTGTTGGTGCAGGAAACCACTTTTGCACTTGTATTAGTGTGGAAAAACCACTTTTCGCACTTGTGTTAGTGTTGAAAAACAACGTTTCGCACTTGTGTTAGTGTTGAAAAACCACTTTTCTCACTTGTGTTAGTGTTGAAAAACCACTTTTCGCACTTGTGTTAGTGTTGAAAAACCACTTTTCGCACTTGTGTTGGTGCAGGAAACCACTTTTGCACTTGTATTAGTGTGGAAAAAACACTTTTCGCACTTGTGTTAGTGTTGAAAAACCACTTTTCGCACTTGTGTTAGTGTTGAAAAACCACTTTTCGCACTTGTGTTGGTGCAGGAAACCACTTTTGCACTTGTATTAGTGTGGAAAACCACTTTTTGCACTTGTGTTAGTGTTGAAAAACCACTTTTCGCACCTGTGTTAGTGTTGAAAAACCACTTTTCGCACTTGTGTTGGTGCAGGAAACCACTTTTGCACTTGTATTAGTGTGGAAAAAACACTTTTTGCACTTGTGATAGTGTTGAAAAACCACTTTTCGCACTTGTGTTAGTGTTGAAAAACCACTTTTCACACTTGTGTTGGTGCAGGAAACCACTTTTGCACTTGTATTAGTGTGGAAAAACCACTTTTCGCACTTGTGTTAGTGTTGAAAAACCACTTTTCGCACTTGTGTTAGTGTTGAAAAACCACTTTTCGCACTTGTGTTAGTGTTGAAAAACCACTTTTCGCACTTGTGTTGGTGCAGGAAACCACTTTTGCACTTGTATTAGTGTGGAAAAAACACTTTTTGCACTTGTGATAGTGTTGAAAAACCACTTTTCGCACTTGTGTTAGTGTTGAAAAACCACTTTTTGCACCTGTGTTGGTGCAGGAAACCACTTTTGCACTTGTATTAGTGTGGAAAAACCACTTTTTGCACTTGTGTTAGTGTTGAAAAACCACTTTTCACACTTGTGTTAGTGTTGAAAAACCACTTTTCGCACTTGTGTTGGTGCAGGAAACCACTTTTGCACTTGTATAAGTGTGGAAAAAACACTTTTTGCACTTGTGATAGTGTTGAAAAACCACTTTTCGCACTTGTGTTAGTGTTGAAAAACCACTTTTCGCACTTGTGTTAGTGTTGAAAAACCACTTTTCGCACTTCTGTTAGTGTTGAAAAACCACTTTTCGCACTTGTGTTGGTGCAGGAAACCACTTTTGCACTTGTATTAGTGTGGAAAAAACACTTTTTGCACTTGTGATAGTGCTGAAAAACCACTTTTCGCACTTGTGTTAGTGTTGAAAAACCACTTTTCGCACTTGTGTTGGTGCAGGAAACCACTTTTGCACTTGTATTAGTGTGGAAAAAACACTTTTTGCACTTGTGATAGTGTTGAAAAAACACTTTTTGCACTTGTGATAGTGTTGAAAAACCACTTTTTACACTTGTGTTAGTGTTGAAAAACCACTATTCGCACTTGTATTGGTGCAGGAAACCACTTTTGCACTTGTATTAGTGTGGAAAAACCACTTTTTGCACTTGTGTTAGTGTTGAAAAACCACTTTTCGCACTTGTGTTGGTGCAGGAAACCACTTTTGCACTTGTATTAGTGTGGAAAAACCACTTTTCGCACTTGTGTTAGTGTTGAAAAACCACTATTCGCACTTGTATTGGTGCAGGAAACCACTTTTGCACTTGCATTAGTGTGGAAAAACCACTTTTTGCACTTGTGTTAGTGTTGAAAAACCACTTTTCGCACTTGTGTTGGTGCAGGAAACCACTTTTGCACTTGTATTAGTGTGGAAAAACCACTTTTCGCACTTGTGTTAGTGTTGAAAAACCACTTTTCGCACTTGTGTTAGTGTTGAAAAACCACTTTTCGCACTTGTGTTAGTGTTGAAAAACCACTTTTCGCACTTGTGTTGGTGCAGGAAACCACTTTTGCACTTGTATTAGTGTGGAAAAAACACTTTTTGCACTTGTGATAGTGTTGAAAAACCACTTTTTGCACTTGTGTTAGTGTTGAAAAACCACTTTTCGCACTTGTGTTGGTGCAGGAAACCACTTTTGCACTTGCATTAGTGTGGAAAAACCACTTTTCGCACTTGTGTTAGTGTTGAAAAACCACTTTTCGCAATTGTGTTAGTGTTGAAAAACCACTTTTCGCACTTGTGTTGGTGCAGGAAACCACTTATGCACTTGTATTAGTGTGGAAAAAACACTTTTTGCACTTGTGATAGTGTTGAAAAACCACTTTTCGCACTTGTGTTAGTGTTGAAAAACCACTTTTCGCACTTGTGTTAGTGTTGAAAAACCACTTTTTGCACTTGTGTTGGTTCAGGGAACCACTTTTGCACTTGTATTATTGTGGAAAAAACACTTTTTGCACTTGTCATAGTGTTGAAAAACCACTTTTCGCAATTGTGTTAGTGTTGAAAAACCACTATTCGCACTTGTGTTGGTGCAGGAAACCACTTTTGCACTTGTATTAGTGTGGAAAAACCACTTTTCGCACTTGTGTTAGTGTTGAAAAACCACTTTTCGCACTTGTGTTAGTGTTGAAAAACCACTTTTTGCACTTGTGTTAGTGTTGAAAAACCACTTTTCGCACTTGTGTTAGTGTTGAAAAACCACTTTTCGCACTTGTGTTGGTGCAGGAAACCACTTTTGCACTTGTGTTAGTGTTGAAAAACCACTTTTGCACTTGTATTAGTGTGGAAAAAACACTTTTTGCACTTGTGATAGTGTTGAAAAACCACTTTTCGCACTTGTGTTAGTGTTGAAAAACCACTTTTCGCACTTGTGTTGGTGCAGGAAACCACTTTTGCACTTGTATTAGTGTGGAAAAACCACTTTTCGCACTTGTGTTAGTGTTGAAAAACCACTTTTCGCACTTGTGTTAGTGTTGAAAAACCACTTTTCGCACTTGTGTTAGTGTTGAAAAACCACTTTTCGCAATTGTGTTGGTGCAGGAAACCACTTTTGCACTTGTATAAGTGTGGAAAAAACACTTTTTGCACTTGTGATAGTGTTGAAAAACCACTTTTCGCACTTGTGTTAGTGTTGAAAAACCACTTTTCGCACTTCTGTTAGTGTTGAAAAACCACTTTTCGCACTTGTGTTGGTGCAGGAAACCACTTTTGCACTTGTATTAGTGTGGAAAAAACACTTTTTGCACTTGTGATAGTGCTGAAAAACCACTTTTCGCACTTGTGTTAGTGTTGAAAAACCACTTTTCGCACTTGTGTTGGTGCAGGAAACCACTTTTGCACTTGTATTAGTGTGGAAAAAACACTTTTTGCACTTGTGATAGTGTTGAAAAACCACTTTTCGCACTTGTGTTAGTGTTGAAAAACCACATTTCGCACTTGTGTTGGTGCAGGAAACCACTTTTGCACTTGTATTAGTGTGGAAAAACCACTTTTCGCACTTGTGTTAGTGTTGAAAAACAACGTTTCGCACTTGTGTTAGTGTTGAAAAACCACTTTTCGCACTTGTGTTAGTGTTGAAAAACCACTTTTCACACTTGTGTTAGTGTTGAAAAACCACTTTTCGCACTTGTGTTGGTGCAGGAAACCACTTTTGCACTTGTATTAGTGTGGAAAAAACACTTTTCGCACTTGTGTTAGTGTTGAAAAACCACTTTTCGCACTTGTGTTAGTGTTGAAAAACCACTTTTCGCACTTGTGTTAGTAGTGTATATATGTTGCTTCTGGGACACTCTCATTTTCCCATTGACTTACATGTTAATTTTTCCCCTCCCTCATTGCCCCTAAACACCTCTATTTCTCTCACCCTGTTCTTTACGAACCTTCTAACCTTTTGACATGTTATCCTTATTCATTAGACCACTTAAACAATGGTCCTTCTGTGTGAACCTGTGATCCTTCTGACCTTATGGACCTTTTAACCTTTTACTCTTAATATCATCTGGTGAATCATCTTTGACCCACTCAAACAACGACCCTACAAATATTTGTTTATGTGTGGGAAATAATTTAATTCTCCTACAACTCTCCTCACCGTCTAATACATTAACAAAAAATATGTTTGAGTTTGGTTCTTTATTAAGATATTTTAACTGAGCTAAGATAAAATGGTAAACCTCCCTCAATGTTCTTGTTTGAGCGCCTCCAGTGCCACATACCATTTTTAAATTAAAGTATATATTTTCCTGACAACCATCAAAGTTTTCCGTCCACTCAAAAATATTTCCATCTTTTTTACCCAATTCACCGGTATTTAAATTAATTCTCTTATTTGTTTTGTAAATTGTTTTACCAGTTGTCTTTTCAATTATACCTATTTGATATTTTTCACATTCGTTATGTTTACCATTTATATACCAAGGTTGATTACACCTCCACTCTTTAGTCTGGTTGGTACTTGGTTCTATCATTTATATAATAGTAAAAAGGCGGCGGTAGCCCGTTAAAATCCCTAACCCCCTTTTTAACTTATCACTTATATACTTATATAACCATAAGGGAGACTATCAATTCCATTTTCTAAAATAAACCTCTTATCATCAAAAGCCCCCAATGCTTTCTTATTCATCTCTTCTGAATATAATTTATGTTTATAACTTCTTATTCCATTAATCTTTCTAAACTCTTCTTTCTTTGTTGTTAAACAGTTATAATAATCCTTAAAGTTTATTGTTTCTTTAATAACATTTTTCTTTACACCTTTTAACTTCTTATCAGTCTTTTCGACGTTATTCACAATGTATTTATAAGCATAAGCCTTAGACCTCAATCCCACAAATTCACTCATAACATTTCCTCCTAATTCATCCTTGAACTTTCCAATCACCTTTTTATTTTTAGAAGAGAACAACTCACTCTCTGGACTGTAATTACTCGTGTCATAGATATTAATGTCTCTTTTCATGTCTGAATAAACATCGTTGGTATTAATTTTCAAAATAAAACTATCTGTATCCATATAAAGTAGATTAACATCATTTTGATATTTCTTCCTCAAGTTATTATAAAAGTAATCATACATTAATGACTTTGATAAATCAAGAATTGTTGTTCCAATATAAATAGGTTTGTTCATTTCAATACTCTCTTTAATCAAATGGATCGCACAAAAGTTCTCAGTAAAGACCTCAGCTCGAGTAAAACTCGGTCTATTAATTAATTTTGATGCTTGTTCCCAAGATGTTGATAGTCTGATATTTTGTCTTTTCCTCACATTCTCCATAGTCTTACCAAAGACCGCATTATTCATCAATTTATAAAAGTCTTTCTCAAAATCTGTTTTTGACTCTGTTCTTCTTTGTGTATTAAAATCAATGTACCCCTTTAACCAATGACTTTGATTGAACTTTAGAACCCTATGGATCTTCTCTACTCTTAGACCTTTTGATAAATATTGTCGCAAATTTCTTTGGTGTAGAACATAATTTTTCTTGTTATATAATGTAGTAAGTAATTTTTCTGTTGATTCACCTATATCAAACGATCGTTGATAATCACTGAACCATTCTTTCTTTGGACTTTCTTTCTCACAAGCAAATGGGAGATCTTTGTGTAGGTTATGGAGTTCCTCTGGATATTTTAAATCAATTTCAAAATAATAACCAACTTTTTCTTCATCCAATTCTTTTTGTGTAGAGATACATACATCTTGTAAAACGTTTTTGTAGTCTTTTTCCTTTACCCATCTAAGTTTTCCATAAGGAAGAGCCTGAGACATTGCCCAGCCATACAGGTTGTTCGCGTCATAGTACATCAAGTAAGAACTCTCTTTCGTTGGATCATAATTTGGAAGATATTTGTTATTTGCTTTTGCGTATCTACTCGAGCAGACTTGTGAAATTCCACCTCTTTTTGCCTTTTCAATCATCAAAAGCATATCAACATCGGTTATCAAATCCAAATCTTGTTTTGTCATTTTCAACATCGCACTCCAGGCCAATCCAGGTGCTGTGTAGTAGTGAGCAGGATCCAATCCATATCCAGTGCGACAAACAGATCTAAAGGCTTCAAATACATCGGCCAACAAAAGCACATCAGTTTTGAGGTACAAATCGTGATACTCACCAAGATTCTTAATGTTATATTTTTTCCAAACATTTTGTGCGTGTACATAATCTTTATCAGATATATGACTATTATTTAATTTGTTATAGAAATTTTCTTTTAAAGGAAGTTGTGTTTCATTGAATCTCTCAAATGAGTCCATATAGTCATAGGGGTAAATTCCCTTTTGTGTTAGAAAATCTTTATCTAAAAAATACTCTGAAAGACATGGAAACTCTTTTAGATTTTGAACCAAGTTAGCCAATGGACTTGCCATGAATTTAAATGTATCAAGAAATCTGATATGAGTAATAGGAGATGTGTGAATTGTTTTTGTGAATGAAATGTATTTCTGATCCGTGTTTGGAATTGCTGAGATACTTCCAGAAGTCTTTGAGAGTTCCTTGATAAATAGATGTGTATCATAATGAGCGTTGTTATGAAGAAAGACAGGAATGAAAGAGGGGAGTTGATAATTAATATTACAACTTTGATGAGCCGGACCTCTATATTTACCAGTGAGATGACAATGGTCTCTAACCTTTAGACCTTTACCAATTTTCTCCTCACAAATATGACAGACATTGTTTTTTATAAATTCCCTTTTTTCTTTACTTGTTAAGGACATTGGTTTATTGGTTTCTCTCATTATCTTGGTTAATCGAACACAGTCTTTTTCTAGTCGTTTCACAAACTCCTCTGGGGTATTTGAGCCTCTATACATCTCTAACTTGTTATATTTATCACCAACGGATGATTTGATATAATAACAAAAACCACAAGGAGTATGTTTTTGATATTTATTTGTGTATGATTCTTTTGGATCTGGAGAAGCAGTATCAATTTTTTCTAAAATACTTTCAAAATCAGCATATATAACAAATGGATGTTTTATTGTTTTCTTTTCATCTTTGAATGTGATCTTTGAGTCTTTTTTAGGCATGTTGATTACCGTTGATTTATGTTCACCACAATAATTTGAATGTTTATCTAATCTTTCTTGTGTATGGAAGAAGTTAAGACAACGCATACAAATATATATTTTATTTGTTCTTTTACATACTTGTGGTTTTATTAATTTTGTAATATCTTTGATGTATGTATAATGTGAATTTTCGTCTGAATTAAAATATAGAAGATTAATATGAGTTTGTTTACAACTGTCAGAAAGCTTTAAAACCTGAATGTTGTTTGTTTCGGTTAGACCATAAACATTAACTGATAAATTATTCAACTTTTCAAATTTAGGAATATCATTTAAAGTCATCGGAAACTTTAGATCTTTCGTATTTAATGTATTCTCATATTTTTTATAATGAGATACTCTTTCATCATGAAAATGTGGAGGATGTAAGTGTGCTAGAATAGACCAGAGAAAACATTTATTGTCTTTATTTTTGATATTGATAACTGCTTTTCTATTTTTGATAACACTGGGTAAATCAATGTAAGAAGAAGCTTTTAGAGGATCTGATTTAAGAATATGAATGTCTATGTAAATAATTTTTCCTATATTGAATCCACTTCCTACGATTGAATTATCCACATCTTGCTCTTGTTTAATAAGTTCATCATAGACTCCTGATGTTTTAAAATCTTGATATGAAGATATAAAGTGTGGCTCAGTTCTCATGTATGGTGTATCTATAACTCCTTCGTCCTTTGTCATTTCTAATTTTACTCCCATATAAAATTTAAGTGGTTTCATTTCTTTTAGTGTTTTTTCAATCAACGTTTGAACAGCAGGTTTAACTATTTCTACAGCATCAACTATAGACTCTGGTTCAGGAGGTTTGAAGTTAAAGACTTATTTTAATATGTCCTTTGAATGCACCATCAGAGTTTTTAATAGTAAACAATTTTGACAAGTGTTTGTTAGTTTTAAGATGGGCTTTAAACCCCTTCTTGAGGATGGTTGTTTTACAGACCTTACAATGTTTTGTTTTAGGTGGAAGAGGGGAAAGTTTGTTAAGAATGTTGTATGTATGTTTTGCGGTGAGAATATGTTGTTTATAATATTTTACTTCCTTCTCGCAAGTATCACAATAAACCATATTTATAGCGTGAGAAAACGTGGTGTTTTATATATATCACTGTGCTTAAAATAAAACACTTTTGAGCTTTACAGCTCCGTTTTATATATATCACTGTGCTTAAACTAAAACACTTTTTCACTCAGAATCATCTAAGTCATAACTATCACATGAATACTCAGAATCATACTCAGAGTCATCAATAAAGCTACTCTCATAACTATCATTTGAGCACAAACTATTAGTATCATAACTATCATCTGTGTTCAATGAAATACTATCATCACCATCGTCCGAGTTCAATGAAATACTATCATCACTATCGTCCGAGTTCAATGAAATAGTAAAATCTTCACTGCTGTAATGACTCATATTTAATTAGCAGAAAAAACCTTTCCATCTATACCAATATACTTTCTTTCATTAACGGATTCAATCTCTACATTTTTAATATCAAAAGTTATCTTTAAATAATCTCTAACTATCATAGAACGAAATGACATTTCACCAGAAATATTAACATCATTCATTTTACTTAGATCTACACCCTTTGGATTATTAAAGTAAATACAAATTTCTCCACGAGTATTGTTGATGGTCTTATCATTCTTTTTCAAAGTATCGTGGTCAATCACTTTTTCAAGCTTTGAATAAATTGCCAGGAGTAGAGGAGAAACTTTTGTTAGATTTACTTTAATGGATGTCTTTCCAGGTATAGTTAGAGCTCTTCCTTTAAATGAAATAGAGGGGCTCATGTTATTTTCCATAACTGGTTTTACCCAAAAATTTCCATATTTATCTTTGTTCAATTTAACATCTTTGACATATTTTTCTATATCTTTCACTGAAGTAGAGATTGAGTGAAATTTGTCTTTTGTGCTTTGAAACATTGTATTTATTAATGAATAAACTTGCGTTTAGTTTAAGTAAAAATTTACCATATAAATATGATAAGTTCTGAAGGATATTTAGAATTTCCAGACTCTCCATATGATAAATTAGAGAATTGTCCGGCTTGTGATAGAATAGGGCTTAATAATGAGGGTTCATATAAACTATGTATTTTCTGTGATTTAATTTTAATTAATGATAATAAAAAATATAAAAAAATATATAACTCTTTTAAATTAGAACCAAAAATGAATTACTTTACAAGATTAATAAGAGAGATGAATGTTAAGTATTGTGATGATAATACACCATTTCTTTCAAGGGAAGAGACTATTTGTATTGAGGAAATGTATAAGGGTTTAATGATATTTATTATTCAAAATAATTTTAATGGAAATGTTAATACAAGATACTATATAAATAAAATAATGAATTATTTTGAAATTAAACCCGAACTCAGGATAAAATATAGAGTTTCTAAAATAGCTCAAAAAAAGTTAGATGACTTGTTTTCCAAATATATAAATGAATGATTTTTTACCCGTTTGGGAAAATAAGATAAAATTTAATAACCATAAAAACATTCCAAATTCATTGAGATGTCTAATAGTTGGTTCAAGCGGATGTGGAAAAACCTGTTTACTTTTAAAGATGCTCCTTGGTCCTAATTTTTTAGATTATGATAATTTAATAATTTTTACAAAGTCTAGTTTTCAACCCGAGTATCAACTACTCTCACAGGGTTTTAATGCAGGTCTTAAAAAGGAAGACATTATCGGTTTATTTAAACTTCAAAACAAACTAAATGATTATAATATTGAAGATATAATACAATTATTTTGTGATACACAGAAATCAAAATCGAAACCAAAACCCATAACTTGTATTCTCAGTGATAATACGGATGATATACCTTCACCTCAAGATTTAGATAAATCAAAAAAGAACCTCGTCATCTTTGATGATTGTGTTAATGAGAGAAACCAAACAGTAATGGACAGCTACTATACAAGAGGGAGACATTCTTCTTGTAATTGTATTTATCTTAGTCAGTCATATTTTCAACTCCCTCGACGCTCAATAAGAAACAATGCCAATACTTTTATTTTATTTAAGTTAAATTCAATAGATGTAAATAATTTTTGGAGAGATAATTGCTCTACGTTATGTAGTAAAAAAGAATTTGAAAATTATATGAAACACACGATTGGAAAATATAAATATATTGTTGTGAAACAAGATGAGATATTAAAGGATGTATTTTTATTTTAAACATAATTACATATATAAATGACAACAATTATTATTAACCTTGTGGGTAAATCTGCTTCTGGAAAGAACTTTCATAAATCTAAACTCTTGAATAGTAAAAATGAAAAGATTGTAAGTTTTTTTTAAAAACACCCTATGATTCGTTTTGTGAGTACTACAACCAGAGCAAAGCGACCAGGAGAAGTAGAAGGGAAAGATTATTACTACATTTCAATGGAGGAACATATGCGATTGAGGAACGAAGGTCAAATATTTGAGGAGGTCTCTCTTGGTTCTACAAAATATTCACATTGTAAGAGTGAGTTAAATAAAGTAAAATCTAATGGTCTTGGGATTTTAGAAACTAATCCTGAAGGAATGAGACAAATTATTAAACAATTGTGTGGTGATGGAGTTAAGATTTTATCATTCGGTTTTGATATCGATGAGGAGATTCAACGCAAACGTATGAAAAGCAGAGATACAAGTATTAGTGAAGAAGAAATAACAACTCGTATTAATACCAATAAAGAATTTGATGAAATATTTAAAGAAAAAGATTTATTTCAACACATTTACTATAATGATGAAGAAAAGGAAAATTTTCCCATTGACCTTTACAATTCATTAAATGATATTTTTCAATAAATAAATACAGAAAATGAATACCGAAGAAAGAGAAAGAAAGTTTAAGGAACATCAACAATTAGTTTCAAAAGTTGTTAAACAACAGGAAGAGATAAAGAAGAAACGGAGACAGAAACTAACTGGTGAAGAAGCCTTTGAAAGAAAACAAGAGAAATTCTTTAAACCACTTTTGAAAACTCAACAATCACCTACAGTTCCCACGGTAGAATTTACTCCGAAAAAACTTCAAATGCTCAAAGATTTTAGTCAGATAACAAAACAAGAACTTGGTGAATTAGAATATGATGACGAGGGATTATTTCGGAAACTTGAGCAGGTAAATCAACCCCCTAATTATGTTGTGGAAGCTCTTCAAAACAATGAATATTCGGCGGGTTCAAAAACCAGAGCAGGTCTCATTCCAACAGAAGAACCAGCAGTGTTTCATCTTGTGGAAGAAAAGGTATTGATATTTAATGATGAATTGATGTTCTTGAGTTCTACTCAACCAAATGTTAAATTAACTCCAAGATTAATGTTTCTTCTAACAAACCCCGGATTCAGCGGTTCAAAATATTTTGAGGAACCACTTGATATGGAAAGAGAGGAAGATAGGGTATATATTGAGTTGTTAAATGCACTTGATTATGGAGTTTCTGTTGCTGGTAAAAGTAAGAAGAATGAGAAGGAGAAACATATTATTGATGCTTTAAGTAAGCTTGGTTCGGGTGTTAGTTTTCTTCCAAATGACCCATCACAATTAGTTAATAGGCTATTATTGTTGTTAGGTAGTAAGAAGGCTGGAAACAACAATTGTTTTAATGAATCCTCAGCCATTTTAGATCAGTTGATGAATATGAAAATAATTAATAAATGTCAATACAAAGATATTTTATTAGATATTAAATAAGATGAGAAGCACAATTCTTAGTTTTAATTTCACAACGAGCGATTACACAGCTTCATTCCCTTACCCACTACAACTTGACCCCCTTACCTCATATGAGGCATCTTTATTGTCAATGGAAACTTATAATACCTTGTTTAATATCACAGAGAAAAACAACAAGTTTAGTTATAATCCAGGAAGTGGATATAAAACTATAACCGTTTCACCTGGAGCTTACGAGATTTCTCAAATATCTTCAGAAGTCTCTCGCCTTATGAAAGAAAAAGGTGATGAACCAAAAAATATTGTAATAGATATTCAAAAACACACTTCAAAATCAACTATTAAACTTAAAAATAATTATAAAGTTGATTTCACGATTGAAAATTCGTTTAGAGAGCTATTGGGTTTCTCTTCAAAAAAGATTGAAAATAACGGGACGTTTTACAGTGATAATGTTATCCAAATATCCTCCGGTATAAATTCAGTATTAATTCATTGTGATTTGATTGATGGTGCTTATAACGATGGAATAAGAACAAATACAATATTTTCATTCAGTGCATACTCAACCCCGATTGGTTATAAATTTAATATGGAACCAAAAAATCTTGTCTATTTACCTGTGTCAGGAAAAACCATATACAGAGTAAATTTTAGGATAACCGACCAAGATAATCGTATGATATCCTTTAATGATGAAATTATATCCATCAGAATTCACCTACGTGAAGTTTTTCAATAAATAAATAATGGTTATTGTGAGAAAACACGAGTTGGGAAAATATAAAATAATTACAGGGGAGGGCATGTTCCTTTCACCAGACTATACAAGGTATGTGGGTAGAGGATACTATAAACCTAAGAGACAACGAGGTGTAGGTCATCAATTTCGAAATAAAGGAGATGGGATAATTGATACTCTAATGGGTATTGGTTCAACCATCCTTAAACATAAAGACCTAATTGGTTCAACTGCTTCTGCCGTGGGCTCCGTTGCTGGTGCTATAAAGAGTATAAAAGATGCTCAAAAGGAGTCTCATAAATTACAAGCAATCAAAGAAATAAAAAAAGGTAAAACTCAACTATCTTCACAAGAACGACAAAAAATCATTAAAATACTTGGGTCAGGGTTTCAACAATTTTAATGCTATATAAATACAAGTATGGAAGCGATTGATAGTATCTATGATTTGGATGATACGATTATCATTTCAAACTCCACTAAAAAGGAAGACTATTTTAAGGTAAATGCTATAACAGGAACAGACTGGAATTCAAACGGAACAAAAAGTTTTGAAATAAATAATCAACAAACTTACTTGAATATAGCTGATAGTTTCTTGCTGTGTAAATTTAAATTCACTAAGGCTGCGAATAATACTAATGCTACACTCGTAAATGATTTCTTCTGGAAAATGTTTGACAGTGTCCGCCTGTATATTGGAACACAAGAGGTTGAAGCGGTTGATTATGTCTCTGCTACATCTGAAATGATGAAATTTACACTATATTCGTTTAGTGATAGAATGGGTAAGGGAGCTGTTGAAGGTTTTATTCCTGATATGTCAACGGGTACAAACGCAGACCCTGGTTATAGTCAAAGGAAGTCAATGTATAATGATGACGCAAAAGCTGAGAATAGTTTTACCGTAGCAGTACCTCTGAAAGGTATATTTGGATTTTGTGATTATGATAAAGTTTTGTATGGGCTTAAAATTAGATTTCAACTACAAAGGAATGATAATGTAAATAGATTGCTTTTTGGGGATGAAAATGCTTTTGGAGAAAATAATAAATTTGTTATTAATGATTTGTGTTGGTATATCAGTGAATATACTCCTAATCTTAAAACGGAAGAGATGTTAAATAGAAGACTTAACTCAAAGAAACCGCTAAATGTATCATACCTTAAAAGAAGATGTCAACACGTTAAACTGGAACACACTACCTACACTTGGAATTTGGGTGTTCTTCAAGGAAAGCCACGATACCTCTGGCTCATTTTTAAAAAACCAGATGGAGAGGACGGTACTAATAAGAATAATGCGCTGAGTGATAATGCTAAGGTGAAACAACTTCGGGTTTCTCTTGATGGCACATTTTATCCATGAGATAGATTGGAAATTGATTGGGAAAAAAATGATTATGCGGAAGCCTACAAGTCCTACCAAAAGGTGTGTGAAAGTAATGGTAATAATGATCCTATTTTGGATATGGTTGCGTTTCAAAAACTTTATACAATCTACGCAATTGACCTGAGTTCTCAAAAGGAAACTATAAAGTCTAATCGAGTGGATACTTCTCTATACATTGAAAGAGGGGAGAGTGAAGAGGTTAATGCATATTGTTTGCTTTTGGAGGAAACAGAATTACAGATTAATACAGATAATGGTGTTATGATTAATATCACATAGGTTTTTTCTCATAAATAAATGGTTGGGGTATATGTTAATCAAATCAATCTTAATAAATTAACATCTTGTATTCAAAATCAAAAGCCTTGTATTATTAATGTTAATACAATTCAAAGAAAAGGAGCTGTAAGAATTGATGTTTTACTCACACACACACAAGTAAAAACACTAAATGATGTTGGATCACTTAAAATTAAAATGACGAAACCTATGTTAAAGAAATATTCAATAGATGAGTCAAGAGGAGGATTTCTCCCGTTTCTAATTCCTTTATTTGCTGGTTTAAGTGCGGCGGGAGCATTGACTGGTGGTATTTCAGCAGCGGTAAAAACTGCTAACGAAAGGAAGGCACAACTAAAAGCTCAAAAAGAATTGGAAAGACATAACAAGGAGTTGGAGAAACAAATTAGTGGAAGTGGTGTAATTGTAGATTTTGCTCAAAAACTTGAAAGTCTACCTGATAAAGCTAGATTGTTGGTTGGAGATATGCTTTCCTCTATCGCTCAAGCGGGTGTTAAACTAACTAAACGGGGTAATGGATTGTATCTTTCTCATAAATAAATGGATAAATGGTTTAAACAATTTGGAAAGAATACAACGTCAAATATAGAACTAGCTAAGTATTGTAAAACACTAAAAATTGATAATGTGGTTATTTGTATGAGAGATGAATTAATACATATAAATAAGAATACAAAGAATATTAATTATGAATTTAGACACACAGAATGGTTCTCATTGGGTTTGTATTCATAATAGTCAGGATAAATATTATTTTGATAGTTATGGTATGCCACCACCTGTTGAAGTAATACAATTCTTACAGAATGGTGTTTATCAAACATTCCAAGTTCAAGAAATTAATTCTAAATGTTGTGGCCAATTATGTTTATATGTATTATTTCAACTCAACAATAATGAAAATTTTTATGATATCATTTTTTATCTAATATAAATGACCTATGTTGGAAAAGATGGTTCTATCTTTGGAAAATCCTCTCAGGATATTGATTTATCAAATTATTATACAAAGGCACAGGCTGAACGACAAAAATATAGTGTAAGTAAAAATATTAATATGAAGAATACTTATAAATTAATCAATTATCCAAACCCTACAGATGCGAATGACTTGATTAGATTCAGTGATTTATCACAATATATATCTTTAAAGAAAACAGCACGTTTTGTGAAACAAGTAAAATTTACAACCACAACACCTGGTTATACTGACCATACACCTTTCCTCATTGAATTTAACTACCTGCTTACAATTAAATTTTATAAAGAAGGACATTTAGTTAATATGCGAATTAATAAATGGGGGTATGATATGCCTGATTTAGGGTATAATTGGTCTTTTTCAATAAACATAGAAGACCTACATGATTTAAATCAGTCTCGTAAAGAAGAATATTATCCACTTGGTGAAGATAAGGATTTATGTGGAAGTACAATTAGTAAACAACAAATACGTGATTTTAAGAAAATAAAAATATATGATAGTATAGCGATGGTTCGCATGACAAAGAAGGAAGGTAATGAGATAAGGATAGAAAGCCGAGGAATACAAACCGATTTGGTAGTGGGAAGATGGGGTGGTATATGGGGTGGTATATATACCTGTCATAATATTAATCTCACATATATTTCTGATACATAAATGGCAGGAAGAAGACTACAAGAGAATTATAATTTTTGTATTCAAGGATACCTACAAGAAAAGGGTGCTCGGTATTACATACCTTATGATTTGGAGCATATACATGGGAATTTTGTCATAAAAAACTGGCCTTATACTGATATTGTTAAACCCACAAATAGAGACTTGTTTAAAATATTAAATAAAAATGAACTTCTCAAAGTTATGAAATATAAAACTCTTTTAGAAATCGTCAACAAATCTTATTGGTATCCTATTATGAGAAAAATAATTATAGATACAAGAATATCTCAAAATCCAGATGAGTATATGTATAATATTCTTTGGGGTTCAAACTCAAGGGTAGCAAGGGATGAGGAAGGAGTTGAAGAAGAGAAGGAGGAAAGAGAGAAAAAGGAGAAGGAGGAAAGGGAGAGGGAGGAGAAGGAGGAGAGGGAGAAAAAGGAGGAGGAGAGGGAGAAAAAGGAGGAGGAGAGGGAGAAAAAGGAGAAGGAGGAGAGGGAGGAAAGGGAGCAAAGAGAGAGGGAGGAAAAATATAAAAAGATGGAAATCAGTGAGATTCGTAAAAGATTGAGTGTATTACAGCAAATAAATCAATCTCAACGCACAGAAGAGGAAATTAAAGAATTAACAACTCTTATGAAGATAATGGTTTCAAAAATAACAACGTCAATGTCTTCAATTTCAGGGAGGAGATTTAAACGAGAAAGTGGTGAAGAAGAAGAAGAAGAAGGAAAATATTATGTGATTGATGATGTTGGTGTCATTGACTTTAGTTAGTTTTTATTTGTAAATAAATGGAGGAGAGAGTGAAGGCATTCCTTAGGATTCTTTATGTTTTAAAAATAAAGATTGAAATGTATATGTTGAAAACCAAAAAGGTTTTGATACTCTGTCGGAATTTTTCTGATAAATAAATATGAGTTATTGTCTCAAATGTAAAAAGAAAACTAAATCTAAAAATATCTCTTATGTTAAAGCTAAAAATAATAGAGTTTATCAAAAAGGAATATGTCAAGTGTGTGGCTCTAAAAAGTGCCAATTCATATCTCCTAAAAGTGGAGGAGACATACAAAAGTTTCTGTCAGGAAGTAAATTTACAACAACTGGAATTCCAGGGGAATTACACCTTCCAGGGTATTCTTTCTGTGGTCCAGGAACAAACTTGGATAAAAGATTAGATAAGGCTGACAATCCTAAACCTTGGTCTAAACCTACAAATAGGGTTGACGAAGTGTGTATGAAGCATGATATTGCTTATGGAAATACCACTACGTTGACTGAAAAACATAAAGCCGACAGCGAAATGTTGTATAATTTGTCTTTGATACAAAATCCAACGTTGAGAGAGAAAGTTGATAGGTTTATTGTGAGAAATTTGATAAATGCTAAATTGAAACTTGGTCTTGGTTATTCCTCAAAAAACTATTAGGCTCTAATGATGTCATCAAGACTGAGGAGCTTTTGGCTGAAGAATTACACAAACCTATAATCACAAAGTTTAAAAGAAGGAAGGTTTATTCTAAATACACCGACCACATATGGTCCGCTGATTTAATTGAATTGAATAATGACAGGGGATACAGGTATGCTTTAACCGTTATTGATTTGAGGAGTAGATTTGCCTGGGTTGTCCCTTTAAAAAATAAAAGGGGTGATACTTTAATGTTAGCCTTTAAGCGAATATTTGATCGGGATAAAAGGAAACCAAAGAAGTTATGGACTGATGAGGGAACAGAGTTCTATAACAAAATATTCATGAAATTTCTTAAGGGGAAGGGTATTAAATTATACAGCACCTTTAATGAAGGAAAGGCAGTTGTTATTGAGCGTTTTAATCGTACTTTAAAAGAGAAATTATATAAAAAATTCACACAACTCGGTTCTCAAAAATGGGTGTATTTAATTCAGGATATTGTAGATAATTACAATAATACAGTTCATTCATCAACAAAATCAAAACCATCAGAAACATTTACAAAATTAGAATATGAAAAGGAGATTAATTTGAGAAAGCCCAAGTTTAAAGTTGGTGATATTGTAAGAATATACAAATGGAAAAGCCATTTTGAGAAAGGTTATACAAAGAGATGGACTAATGAATTATTTAAAATCGTTGATGTAATGGATACAGTCCCTTGGACCTACAAATTATATGATTTAAATGGAGAAGAAATCTTGGGTTCATTTTACTCACAAGAATTACAAAAAACACAAGTAAGCAGATAATACCCTTGAAAATAATAAATAAATAAATAAAATGTAATGGGGATACGTTTTTAAATCTGTGAACCCCAAACACAGAATCCCACAACTTTTTAGTTGGGGCTTAACTTTTGTGTGTGTATAATGGGGATACGTTTTTAAATCTGTGAACCCCAAACACAGAATCCCACAACTTTTTAGTTGGGGCTTAACTTTTGTGTGTGTATAATGGGGATACGTTTTTAAATCTGTGAACCCCAAACACAGAATCCCACAACTTTTCAGTTGGGGCTTGACTTTTGTGTGTGTATAATGGGGATACGTTTTTAAATCTGTGAACCCCAAACACAGAATCCCACAACTTTTCAGTTGGGGCTTAACTTTTGAGTGTGTATAATGGGGATACGTTTTTAAATCTGTGAACCCCAAACACAGAATCCCACAACTTTTCAGTTGGGGCTTAACTTTTGTGTGTGTATAATGGGGATACGTTTTTAAATCTGTGAACCCCAAACACAGAATCCCTCAACTTTCCAGTTGGGGCTTAACTTTTGTGTATGTGTGAGTGAGTCATAATAATATACAAACCCTAACCCAACCCCATCCCTAACCCAAACCCATCCCTAACCCAAACCCATCCCTAACCCAAACCCATCCCTAACCCAACCCCATCCCTAACCCAACCCATTCCTAACCCAACGCCATCCCTAACCCAACCCAATCCCTAACCCAACCCCATCCCTAACCCAACCCCATCCCTAACCCAACCCCATCCCTAACCCTCACATTCAAAATCCCAACCCTAACCCAACCCCATCCCTAACCCAACCCCAACCCATCCCTAACCCTCACATTCAAAATCCCAACCCTAACCCAATCCCATCCCTAACCCAACCCCAACCCTCACATTCAAAATCCCAACCCTAACCCAACCCCATCCCTAACCCAACCCCATCCCTAACCCTCACATTCAAAATCCCACCCAAACCCTAACATAATCTTTTTTTTCTTCTTTTTAAAAAATATGTATTTCATTTTTTTTTTTTTTCCTCTTCTTCCAATTCTGTCTTTCAAGGCTTTCAAGTTTGAAGAAGTAGAAATGGGAAGAAAGAATTTTCCAGCATTTTCTTCCTCGAACTTTCTTGATATTGCTTAAATCAAGCGTCATTAAACAAAGAACATTGTTCATTGCTTTAGAATCCAAAGAGTCTCCAAGATGGACCCCACAGGTAGAGTCTCCAAAATAAAACCAACTTTCCAAGTTCCCAAGGTATAACCACATTCCTGTTGAGCCTCCAAGATAGGTATCACATTCCGAGTCATCAAAACAAAACCCCCATTCCGAGTCTCCAAAAATATAACCATCTTTCCAAGTCCCCAAGGTAGAACCACAATTTTCAGAAATATTTGGGGTTTCCGTGATAAGTCTCACATAGTATAACTGCGGACCATCAGGGAAAACTTCCCTTTCCCAATTTTTTAGGGTTTCTATGATGTGTCTCACATAGTATAACTGCGGACCATCAGGGAGAACTCTCCTTGCCCAATTTTTTAGGGTTTCTATGATGTGTCTCACATAGTATAACTGCGGACCATCAGGGAGAATTCCCGTTTCCCAATTTTTTAGGGTTTCTATGATGTGTCTCACATAGTATAACTGCGGACCATCAGGGAGAACTCTCCTTGCCCAATTTTTTAGGGTTTCTATGATGTGTCTCACATAGTATAACTGCGGACCATCAGGGAGAATTCCCATTTCACAATTTTTTAGGGTTTCTATGATGTGTCTCACATAGTATAACTGCGGACCATCAGGGAGAACTCCCCTTTCCCAATTTTCAGAAATTTGTGGGTCTCCAATGTATGACTTGTATTCTGGCTCATCAAGGTAGAACTTGTTCAGTGGGTTTTGTTTTGATAACTCACAACAAGTATCATCATGGTAAAACTCTTTTTCAGGATTTTGTGGATCTCCAAGGTATAACTCTTTGGCTGGGTCATCAAGGTAGAACTCGTTCTGGGGGTCTTGGTTGTTCAAAATGTCTTCAAACAAAAAAATAACTTCATCCCAAGTTGTGTTAAAAGCAGAATTTTCATTTCGTATCTCAGATACAATTTCCTGTGAAAGAAAATAACAATGTATTAATTTAATACAATATTTTTATTTGTATAAATCAAGCTCTATGAATATTAAAATAAACTTTGTTAACTCTTACATGAGTCTCATCTAAAAAAAAAAAAAAAAAAAAAAAAAAAAAAAAAAATAATAAATAAACAAACTTACCTCCATTGATAAGAGGTTCGAGTCCAGTTCATCAATCTGAAGGTTGAGTTCTACACAGGTAGTAGGACTCCAAGGAATAGCAAAGTTATCCCATTCCATTTCGGCATAGGAGTCCATTCTCAAGTGAAGCAGAAAGCGTGTTTGAAAAAGCCTGTGTGGTCGGTGCCTTTTATAAGAAGGGCTGGGTGTGTGTCATTTCCTGTGGAAATTCCCTGGGCGTGTCTTAACTGGAAATGATGTGATGGAAATTCCCTGAAAATGATGTAATGTATTACCTGGAAATGATACAATGCTGAAGAGTTTATAAAGTGGGTGGGACTTAGCAAAAGTGGGCGGAGCTTTAGCAAAAGTGGGCGGGACATAGCAAAAAGTGGGCGTGGCCTAACAAAAAGTGGGCGGGCTTAGTAAAAGGTGGGCGTGGTTTACCAAAAGTGGGCGGGGTTTACCAAAAAGTGGACGGAGCTTAACAAAAGGTGGGCAGAGCCTACCAAAAAGTGTGTGGCACTGGAGGCGCTCAAACAAGAACATTGAGGGAGGTTTACCATTTTATCTTAGCTCAGTTAAAATGTCTTAATAAAGAACCAAACTCAAACATATTTTTTGTTAATGTATTAGACGGTGAGGAGAGTTGTAGGAGAATTAAATTATTTCCCACACATAAACAAATATTTGTAGGGTCGTTGTTTGAGTGGGTCAAAGATGATTCACCAGATGATATTAAGAGTAAAAGGTTAAAAGGTCCATAAGGTCAGAAGGATCACAGGTTCACACAGAAGGACCATTGTTTAAGTGGTCTAATGAATAAGGATAACATGTCAAAAGGTTAGAAGGTTCGTAAAGAACAGGGTGAGAGAAATAGAGGTGTTTAGGGGCAATGAGGGAGGGGAAAAATTAACATGTAAGTCAATGGGAAAATGAGAGTGTCCCAGAAGCAACATATATACACTACTTGTGTTGGTGCAGGAAACCACTTTTGCACTTGTATTAGTGTGGAAAACCACTTTTTGCACTTGTGTTAGTGTTGAAAAACCACTTTTTGCACCTGTGTTAGTGTTGAAAAACCACTTTTCGCACTTGTGTTGGTGCAGGAAACCACTTTTGCACTTGTATTAGTGTGGAAAAAACACTTTTTGCACTTGTGATAGTGTTGAAAAACCACTTTTCGCACTTGTGTTAGTGTTGAAAAACCACTTTTCACACATGTGTTGGTGCAGGAAAACACTTTTGCACTTGTATTAGTGTGGAAAAACCACTTTTCGCACTTGTGTTAGTGTTGAAAAACCACTTTTCGCACTTGTGTTAGTGTTGAAAAACCACTTTTCGCACTTGTGTTAGTGTTGAAAAACCACTTTTCGCACTTGTGTTGGTGCAGGAAACCACTTTTGCACTTGTATTAGTGTGGAAAAAACACTTTTTGCACTTGTGATAGTGTTGAAAAACCACTTTTCGCACTTGTGTTAGTGTTGAAAAACCACTTTTCGCACTTGTGTTGGTGCAGGAAACCACTTTTGCACTTGTATTAGTGTGGAAAAAACACTTTTCGCACTTGTGTTAGTGTTGAAAAACCACTTTTCGCACTTGTGTTGGTGTTGAAAAACCACTTTTCGCACTTGTGTTGGTGCAGGAAACCACTTTTGCACTTGTATAAGTGTGGAAAAAACACTTTTTGCACTTGTGATAGTGTTGAAAAACCACTTTTCGCACTTGTGTTAGTGTTGAAAAACCACTTTTCGCACTTCTGTTAGTGTTGAAAAACCACTTTTCGCACTTGTGTTGGTGCAGGAAACCAATTTTGCACTTGTTTTAGTGTGGAAAAAACACTTTTTGCACTTGTGATAGTGCTGAAAAACCACTTTTCGCACTTGTGTTAGTGTTGAAAAACCACTTTTCGCACTTGTGTTGGTGCAGGAAACCACTTTTGCACTTATTTTAGTGTGTAAAAAACACTTTTTGCACTTGTGTTGGTGCAGGAAACCACTTTTGCACTTGTATTAGTGTGGAAAAACCACTTTTTGCACTTGTGTTAGTGTTGAAAAACCACTTTTCGCACTTGTGTTGGTGCAGGAAACCACTTTTGCACTTGTATTAGTGTGGAAAAACCACTTTTCGCACTTGTGTTAGTGTTGAAAAACCACTTTTCGCACTTGTGTTGGTGCAGGAAACCACTTTTGCACTTGTATTAGTGTGGAAAAACCACTTTTCGCACTTGTGTTAGTGTTGAAAAACAACGTTTCGCACTTGTGTTAGTGTTGAAAAACCACTTTTCTCACTTGTGTTAGTGTTGAAAAACCACTTTTCGCACTTGTGTTAGTGTTGAAAAACCACTTTTCGCACTTGTGTTGGTGAAGGAAACCACTTTTGCACTTGTATTAGTGTGGAAAACCACTTTTTGCACTTGTGTTAGTGTTGAAAAACCACTTTTCGCACCTGTGTTAGTGTTGAAAAACCACTTTTCGCACTTGTGTTGGTGCAGGAAACCACTTTTGCACTTGTATTAGTGTGGAAAAAACACTTTTTGCACTTGTGATAGTGTTGAAAAACCACTTTTCGCACTTGTGTTAGTGTTGAAAAACCACTTTTCACACTTGTGTTGGTGCAGGAAACCACTTTTGCACTTGTATTAGTGTGGAAAAACCACTTTTCGCACTTGTGTTAGTGTTGAAAAACCACTTTTCGCACTTGTGTTAGTGTTGAAAAACCACTTTTCGCACTTGTGTTAGTGTTGAAAAACCACTTTTCGCACTTGTGTTGGTGCAGGAAACCACTTTTGCACTTGTATTAGTGTGGAAAAAACACTTTTTGCACTTGTGATAGTGTTGAAAAACCACTTTTCGCACTTGTGTTAGTGTTGAAAAACCACTTTTTGCACCTGTGTTGGTGCAGGAAACCACTTTTGCACTTGTATTAGTGTGGAAAAACCACTTTTTGCACTTGTGTTAGTGTTGAAAAACCACTTTTCGCACTTGTGTTAGTGTTGAAAAACCACTTTTCGCACTTGTATTAGTGTGGAAAAACCACTTTTTGCACTTGTGTTAGTGTTGAAAAACCACTTTTCGCACTTGTGTTGGTGCAGGAAACCACTTTTGCACTTGTATTAGTGTGGAAAAAACACTTTTTGCACTTGTGATAGTGTTGAAAAACCACTTTTTGCACCTGTGTTGGTGCAGGAAACCACTTTTGCACTTGTATTAGTGTGGAAAAACCACTTTTTGCACTTGTGTTAGTGTTGAAAAACCACTTTTCGCACTTGTGTTGGTGCAGGAAACCACTTTTGCACTTGTATTAGTGTGGAAAAACCACTTTTCGCACTTGTGTTAGTGTTGAAAAACCACTTTTCGCACTTGTGTTGGTGCAGGAAACCACTTTTGCACTTGTATTAGTGTGGAAAAACCACTTTTCGCACTTGTGTTAGTGTTGAAAAACAACGTTTCGCACTTGTGTTAGTGTTGAAAAACCACTTTTCTCACTTGTGTTAGTGTTGAAAAACCACTTTTCGCACTTGTGTTAGTGTTGAAAAACCACTTTTCGCACTTGTGTTGGTGCAGGAAACCACTTTTGCACTTGTATTAGTGTGGAAAAAACACTTTTCGCACTTGTGTTAGTGTTGAAAAACCACTTTTCGCACTTGTGTTAGTGTTGAAAAACCACTTTTCGCACTTGTGTTGGTGCAGGAAACCACTTTTGCACTTGTATTAGTGTGGAAAACCACTTTTTGCACTTGTGTTAGTGTTGAAAAACCACTTTTCGCACCTGTGTTAGTGTTGAAAAACCACTTTTCGCACTTGTGTTGGTGCAGGAAACCACTTTTGCACTTGTATTAGTGTGGAAAAAACACTTTTTGCACTTGTGATAGTGTTGAAAAACCACTTTTCGCACTTGTGTTAGTGTTGAAAAACCACTTTTCACACTTGTGTTGGTGCAGGAAACCACTTTTGCACTTGTATTAGTGTGGAAAAACCACTTTTCGCACTTGTGTTAGTGTTGAAAAACCACTTTTCGCACTTGTGTTAGTGTTGAAAAACCACTTTTCGCACTTGTGTTAGTGTTGAAAAACCACTTTTCGCACTTGTGTTGGTGCAGGAAACCACTTTTGCACTTGTATTAGTGTGGAAAAAACACTTTTTGCACTTGTGATAGTGTTGAAAAACCACTTTTCGCACTTGTGTTAGTGTTGAAAAACCACTTTTTGCACCTGTGTTGGTGCAGGAAACCACTTTTGCACTTGTATTAGTGTGGAAAAACCACTTTTTGCACTTGTGTTAGTGTTGAAAAACCACTTTTCGCACTTGTGTTAGTGTTGAAAAACCACTTTTCGCACTTGTGTTGGTGCAGGAAACCACTTTTGCACTTGTATAAGTGTGGAAAAAACACTTTTTGCACTTGTGATAGTGTTGAAAAACCACTTTTCGCACTTGTGTTAGTGTTGAAAAACCACTTTTCGCACTTGTGTTAGTGTTGAAAAACCACTTTTCGCACTTCTGTTAGTGTTGAAAAACCACTTTTTGCACTTGTGTTGGTGCAGGAAACCACTTTTGCACTTGTATTAGTGTGGAAAAAACACTTTTTGCACTTGTGATAGTGCTGAAAATCCACTTTTCGCACTTGTGTTAGTGTTGAAAAACCACTTTTCGCACTTGTGTTGGTGCAGGAAACCACTTTTGCACTTGTATTAGTGTGGAAAAAACACTTTTTGCACTTGTGATAGTGTTGAAAAACCACTTTTCGCACTTGTGTTAGTGTTGGAAAACCACATTTCGCACTTGTGTTGGTGCAGGAAACCACTTTTGCACTTGTATTAGTGTGGAAAAACCACTTTTCGCACTTGTGTTAGTGTTGAAAAACAACGTTTCGCACTTGTGTTAGTGTTGAAAAACCACTTTTCGCACTTGTGTTAGTGTTGAAAAACCACTTTTCGCACTTGTGTTAGTGTTGAAAAACCACTTTTCGCACTTGTGTTGGTGCAGGAAACCACTTTTGCACTTGTATTAGTGTGGAAAAACCACTTTTCGCACTTGTGTTAGTGTTGAAAAACAACGTTTCGCACTTGTGTTAGTGTTGAAAAACCACTTTTCTCACTTGTGTTAGTGTTGAAAAACCACTTTTCGCACTTGTGTTAGTGTTGAAAAACCACTTTTCGCACTTGTGTTGGTGCAGGAAACCACTTTTGCACTTGTATTAGTGTGGAAAAAACACTTTTCGCACTTGTGTTAGTGTTGAAAAACCACTTTTCGCACTTGTGTTAGTGTTGAAAAACCACTTTTCGCACTTGTGTTGGTGCAGGAAACCACTTTTGCACTTGTATTAGTGTGGAAAACCACTTTTTGCACTTGTGTTAGTGTTGAAAAACCACTTTTCGCACCTGTGTTAGTGTTGAAAAACCACTTTTCGCACTTGTGTTGGTGCAGGAAACCACTTTTGCACTTGTATTAGTGTGGAAAAAACACTTTTTGCACTTGTGATAGTGTTGAAAAACCACTTTTCGCACTTGTGTTAGTGTTGAAAAACCACTTTTCACACTTGTGTTGGTGCAGGAAACCACTTTTGCACTTGTATTAGTGTGGAAAAACCACTTTTCGCACTTGTGTTAGTGTTGAAAAACCACTTTTCGCACTTGTGTTAGTGTTGAAAAACCACTTTTCGCACTTGTGTTAGTGTTGAAAAACCACTTTTCGCACTTGTGTTGGTGCAGGAAACCACTTTTGCACTTGTATTAGTGTGGAAAAAACACTTTTTGCACTTGTGATAGTGTTGAAAAACCACTTTTCGCACTTGTGTTAGTGTTGAAAAACCACTTTTTGCACCTGTGTTGGTGCAGGAAACCACTTTTGCACTTGTATTAGTGTGGAAAAACCACTTTTTGCACTTGTGTTAGTGTTGAAAAACCACTTTTCGCACTTGTGTTAGTGTTGAAAAACCACTTTTCGCACTTGTGTTGGTGCAGGAAACCACTTTTGCACTTGTATAAGTGTGGAAAAAACACTTTTTGCACTTGTGATAGTGTTGAAAAACCACTTTTCGCACTTGTGTTAGTGTTGAAAAACCACTTTTCGCACTTGTGTTAGTGTTGAAAAACCACTTTTCGCACTTCTGTTAGTGTTGAAAAACCACTTTTTGCACTTGTGTTGGTGCAGGAAACCACTTTTGCACTTGTATTAGTGTGGAAAAAACACTTTTTGCACTTGTGATAGTGCTGAAAATCCACTTTTCGCACTTGTGTTAGTGTTGAAAAACCACTTTTCGCACTTGTGTTGGTGCAGGAAACCACTTTTGCACTTGTATTAGTG
Source organism: Myxine glutinosa (assembly GCF_964187855.1). Taxonomy (NCBI): domain Eukaryota; kingdom Metazoa; phylum Chordata; class Myxini; order Myxiniformes; family Myxinidae; genus Myxine; species Myxine glutinosa. The sequence continues at coordinate 32,475 of NW_027618505.1, read as the reverse complement.
TGGAAAAAACACTTTTTGCACTTGTGATAGTGTTGAAAAACCACTTTTCGCACTTGTGTTAGTGTTGGAAAACCACATTTCGCACTTGTGTTGGTGCAGGAAACCACTTTTGCACTTGTATTAGTGTGGAAAAACCACTTTTCGCACTTGTGTTAGTGTTGAAAAACAACGTTTCGCACTTGTGTTAGTGTTGAAAAACCACTTTTCGCACTTGTGTTAGTGTTGAAAAACCACTTTTCGCACTTGTGTTAGTGTTGAAAAACCACTTTTCGCACTTGTGTTGGTGCAGGAAACCACTTTTGCACTTGTATTAGTGTGGAAAAAACACTTTTCGCACTTGTGTTAGTGTTGAAAAACCACTTTTCGCACTTGTGTTAGTGTTGAAAAACCACTTTTCGCACTTGTGTTGGTGCAGGAAACCACTTTTGCACTTGTATTAGTGTGGAAAACCACTTTTTGCACTTGTGTTAGTGTTGAAAAACCACTTTTCGCACCTGTGTTAGTGTTGAAAAACCACTTTTCGCACTTGTGTTGGTGCAGGAAACCACTTTTGCACTTGTATTAGTGTGGAAAAAACACTTTTTGCACTTGTGATAGTGTTGAAAAACCACTTTTCGCACTTGTGTTAGTGTTGAAAAACCACTTTTCACACATGTGTTGGTGCAGGAAAACACTTTTGCACTTGTATTAGTGTGGAAAAACCACTTTTCGCACTTGTGTTAGTGTTGAAAAACCACTTTTCGCACTTGTGTTAGTGTTGAAAAACCACTTTTCGCACTTGTGTTAGTGTTGAAAAACCACTTTTCGCACTTGTGTTGGTGCAGGAAACCACTTTTGCACTTGTATTAGTGTGGAAAAAACACTTTTTGCACTTGTGATAGTGTTGAAAAACCACTTTTCGCACTTGTGTTAGTGTTGAAAAACCACTTTTCGCACTTGTGTTGGTGCAGGAAACCACTTTTGCACTTGTATTAGTGTGGAAAAAACACTTTTCGCACTTGTGTTAGTGTTGAAAAACCACTTTTCGCACTTGTGTTGGTGTTGAAAAACCACTTTTTGCACTTGTGTTGGTGCAGGAAACCACTTTTGCACTTGTATAAGTGTGGAAAAAACACTTTTTGCACTTGTGATAGTGTTGAAAAACCACTTTTCGCACTTGTGTTAGTGTTGAAAAACCACTTTTCGCACTTCTGTTAGTGTTGAAAAACCACTTTTCGCACTTGTGTTGGTGCAGGAAACCAATTTTGCACTTGTTTTAGTGTGGAAAAAACACTTTTTGCACTTGTGATAGTGCTGAAAAACCACTTTTCGCACTTGTGTTAGTGTTGAAAAACCACTTTTCGCACTTGTGTTGGTGCAGGAAACCACTTTTGCACTTGTATTAGTGTGGAAAAAACACTTTTTGCACTTGTGATAGTGTTGAAAAACCACTTTTCGCACTTGTGTTGGTGCAGGAAACCACTTTTGCACTTGTATTAGTGTGGAAAAAACACTTTTTGCACTTGTGATAGTGTTGAAAAACCACTTTTCACACTTGTGTTGGTGCAGGAAACCACTTTTGCACTTGTATTAGTGTGGAAAAAACACTTTTCGCACTTGTGTTAGTGTTGAAAAACCACTTTTCGCACTTGTGTTAGTGTTGAAAAAACACTTTTCGCACTTGTGTTGGTGCAGGAAACCACTTTTGCACTTGTATTAGTGTGGAAAAAACACTTTTCGCACTTGTGTTAGTGTTGAAAAACCACTTTTCGCACTTGTGTTATTGTTGAAAAACCACTTTTCGCACTTGTGTTAGTGTTGAAAAACCAATTTTCGCAGTTGTGTTAGTGTTAAAAAACCACTTTTCGCACTTGTGTTGGTGCAGGAAACCACTTTTGCACTTGTATTAGTGTGGAAAAAACACTTTTTGCACTTGTGATAGTGTTGAAAAACCACTTTTCGCACTTGTGTTAGTGTTGAAAAAACACTTTTTGCACTTGTGTTGGTGCAGGAAACCACTTTTGCACTTGCATTAGTGTGGAAAAACCACTTTTTGCACTTGTGTTAGTGTTGAAAAACCACTTTTCGCACTTGTGTTGGTGCAGGAAACCACTTTTGCACTTGTATTAGTGTGGAAAAACCACTTTTCGCACTTGTGTTAGTGTTGAAAAACCACTTTTCGCACTTGTGTTAGTGTTGAAAAACCACTTTTCGCACTTGTGTTAGTGTTGAAAAACCACTTTTCGCACTTGTGTTGGTGCAGGAAACCACTTTTGCACATGTATTAGTGTGGAAAAAACACTTTTCGCACTTGTGTTAGTGTTGAAAAACCACTTTTCGCACTTGTGTTTGTGTTGAAAAACCACTTTTCGCACTTGTGTTGGTGCAGGAAACCACTTTTGCACTTGTATTAGTGTGGAAAAAACACTTTTTGCACTTGTGATAGTGTTGAAAAACCACTTTTTGCACTTGTGTTAGTGTTGAAAAACCACTTTTCGCACTTGTGTTGGTGCAGGAAACCACTTTTGCACTTGCATTAGTGTGGAAAAACCACTTTTCGCACTTGTGTTAGTGTTGAAAAACCACTTTTCGCAATTGTGTTAGTGTTGAAAAACCACTTTTCGCACTTGTGTTGGTGCAGGAAACCACTTATGCACTTGTATTAGTGTGGAAAAAACACTTTTTGCACTTGTGATAGTGTTGAAAAACCACTTTTCGCACTTGTGTTAGTGTTGAAAAACCACTTTTCGCACTTGTGTTAGTGTTGAAAAACCACTTTTTGCACTTGTGTTGGTGCAGGGAACCACTTTTGCACTTGTATTATTGTGGAAAAAACACTTTTTGCACTTGTCATAGTGTTGAAAAACCACTTTTCGCACTTGTGTTAGTGTTGAAAAACCACTATTCGCACTTGTGTTGGTGCAGGAAACCACTTTTGCACTTGTATTAGTGTGGAAAAACCACTTTTCGCACTTGTGTTAGTGTTGAAAAACCACTTTTCGCACTTGTGTTAGTGTTGAAAAACCACTTTTTGCACTTGTGTTAGTGTTGAAAAACCACTTTTCGCACTTGTGTTAGTGTTGAAAAACCACTTTTCGCACTTGTGTTGGTGCAGGAAACCACTTTTGCACTTGTGTTAGTGTTGAAAAACCACTTTTGCACTTGTATTAGTGTGGAAAAAACACTTTTTGCACTTGTGATAGTGTTGAAAAACCACTTTTCGCACTTGTGTTAGTGTTGAAAAACCACTTTTCGCACTTGTGTTGGTGCAGGAAACCACTTTTGCACTTGTATTAGTGTGGAAAAACCACTTTTCGCACTTGTGTTAGTGTTGAAAAACCACTTTTCGCACTTGTGTTAGTGTTTAAAAACCACTTTTCGCACTTGTGTTAGTGTTGAAAAACCACTTTTCGCACTTGTGTTGGTGAAGGAAACCACTTTTGCACTTGTATTAGTGTGGAAAAAACACTTTTCGCACTTGTGTTAGTGTTGAAAAACCACTTTTCGCAATTGTGTTAGTGTTGAAAAACCACATTTCGCACTTGTGTTGGTGCAGGAAACCACATTTGCACTTGTATTAGTGTGGAAAAACCACTTTTCGCACTAGTGTTAGTGTTGAAAAACAACTTTTCGCACTTGTGTTAGTGTTGAAAAACCACTTTTCGCACTTGTGTTAGTGTTGAAAAACCACTTTTTGCACTTGTGTTAGTGTTGAAAAACCACTTTTCGCACTTGTGTTGGTGCAGGAAACCACTTTTGCACTTGTATTAGTGTGGAAAAAACACTTTCTGCACTTGTGATAGTGTTGAAAAACCACTTTTCGCACTTGTGTTAGTGTTGAAAAACCACTTTTCGCACTTGTGTTAGTGTTGAAAAACCACTTTTTGCACTTGTGTTGGTGCAGGAAACCACTTTTGCACTTGTATTATTGTGGAAAAAACACTTTTTGCACTTGTCATAGTGTTGAAAAACCACTTTTCGCACTTGTATTAGTGTTGAAAAACCACTATTCGCACTTGTGTTGGTGCAGGAAACCACTTTTGCACTTGTATTAGTATGGAAAAACCACTTTTCGCACTTGTGTTAGTGTTGAAAAACCACTTTTCGCACTTGTGTTAGTGTTGAAAAACCACTTTTTGCACTTGTGTTAGTGTTGAAAAACCACTTTTCGCACTTGTGTTAGTGTTGAAAAACCACTTTTCGCACTTGTGTTGGTGCAGGAAACCACTTTTGCACTTGTGTTAGTGTTGAAAAACCACTTTTGCACTTGTATTAGTGTGGAAAAAACATTTTTTGCACTTGTGATAGTGTTGAAAAACCACTTTTCGCACTTGTGTTAGTGTTGAAAAACCACTTTTCGCACTTGTGTTGGTGCAGGAAACCACTTTTGCACTTGTATTAGTGTGGAAAAACCACTTTTCGCACTTGTGTTAGTGTTGAAAAACCACTTTTCGCACTTGTGTTAGTGTTGAAAAACCACTTTTCTCACTTGTGTTAGTGTTGAAAAACCACTTTTCGCACTTGTGTTGGTGCAGGAAACCACTTTTGCACTTGTATTAGTGTGGAAAAAACACTTTTCGCACTTGTGTTAGTGTTGAAAAACCACTTTTCGCACTTGTGTTCGTGTTGAAAAACCACATTTCGTACTTGTGTTGGTGCAGGAAACCACTTTTGCACTTGTATTAGTGTGGAAAAACCACTTTTCGCACTTGTGTTAGTGTTGAAAAACAACTTTTCGCACTTGTGTTAGTGTTGAAAAACCACTTTTCGCACTTGTGTTAGTAGTGTATATATGTTGCTTCTGGGACACTCTCATTTTCCCATTGACTTACATGTTAATTTTTCCCCTCCCTCATTGCCCCTAAACACCTCTATTTCTCTCACCCTGTTCTTTACGAACCTTCTAACCTTTTGACATGTTATCCTTATTCATTAGACCACTTAAACAATGGTCCTTCTGTGTGAACCTGTGATCCTTCTGACCTTATGGACCTTTTAACCTTTTACTCTTAATATCATCTGGTGAATCATCTTTGACCCACTCAAACAACGACCCTACAAATATTTGTTTATGTGTGGGAAATAATTTAATTCTCCTACAACTCTCCTCACCGTCTAATACATTAACAAAAAATATGTTTGAGTTTGGTTCTTTATTAAGATATTTTAACTGAGCTAAGATAAAATGGTAAACCTCCCTCAATGTTCTTGTTTGAGCGCCTCCAGTGCCACACACTTTTTGGTAGGCTCTGCCCACCTTTTGTTAAGCTCCGTCCACTTTTTGGTAAACCCCGCCCACTTTTGGTAAGCCACGCCCACCTTTTACTAAGCCCCGCCCACTTTTTGTTAGGCCACGCCCACTTTTTGATATGTCCCGCCCACTTTTGCTACGCTCCGCCCACTTTTGCTAAGTCCCACCCACTTTATAAACTCTTCAGCATTGTATCATTTCCAGGTAATACATTACATCATTTTCAGGGAATTTCCATCACATCATTTCCAGTTAAGACACGCCCAGGGAATTTCCACAGGAAATGACACACACCCAGCCCTTCTTATAAAAGGCACCGACCACACAGGCTTTTTCAAACACGCTTTCTGCTTCACTTGAGAATGGACTCCTATGCCGAAATGGAATGGGATAACTTTGCTATTCCTTGGAGTCCTACTACCTGTGTAGAACTCAACCTTCAGATTGATGAACTGGACTCGAACCTCTTATCAATGGAGGTAAGTTTGTTTATTTATTTATTTATTTATTTAATTTTTTTTTTTTTTTTTTTTTTTTAGATGAGACTCATGTAAGAGTTAACAAAGTTTATTTTAATATTCATAGAGCTTGATTTATACAAATAAAAATATTGTATTAAATTAATACATTGTTATTTTCTTTCACAGGAAATTGTATCTGAGATACGAAATGAAAATTCTGCTTTTAACACAACTTGGGATGAAGTTATTTTTTTGTTTGAAGACATTTTGAACAACCAAGACCCCCAGAACGAGTTCTACCTTGATGACCCAGCCAAAGAGTTATACCTTGGAGATCCACAAAATCCTGAAAAAGAGTTTTACCATGATGATACTTGTTGTGGGTTATCAAAACAAAACCCACTGAACAAGTTCTACCTTGATGAGCCAGAATACAAGTCATACATTGGAGACCCACAAATTTCTGAAAATTGGGAAAGGGGAGTTCTCCCTGATGGTCCGCAGTTATACTATGTGAGACACATCATAGAAACCCTAAAAAATTGTGAAATGGGAATTCTCCCTGATGGTCCGCAGTTATACTATGTGAGACACATCATAGAAACCCTAAAAAATTGGGCAAGGAGAGTTCTCCCTGATGGTCCGCAGTTATACTATGTGAGACACATCATAGAAACCCTAAAAAATTGGGAAACGGGAATTCTCCCTGATGGTCCGCAGTTATACTATGTGAGACACATCATAGAAACCCTAAAAAATTGGGCAAGGAGAGTTCTCCCTGATGGTCCGCAGTTATACTATGTGAGACACATCATAGAAACCCTAAAAAATTGGGAAAGGGAAGTTTTCCCTGATGGTCCGCAGTTATACTATGTGAGACTTATCACGGAAACCCCAAATATTTCTGAAAATTGTGGTTCTACCTTGGGGACTTGGAAAGATGGTTATATTTTTGGAGACTCGGAATGGGGGTTTTGTTTTGATGACTCGGAATGTGATACCTATCTTGGAGGCTCAACAGGAATGTGGTTATACCTTGGGAACTTGGAAAGTTGGTTTTATTTTGGAGACTCTACCTGTGGGGTCCATCTTGGAGACTCTTTGGATTCTAAAGCAATGAACAATGTTCTTTGTTTAATGACGCTTGATTTAAGCAATATCAAGAAAGTTCGAGGAAGAAAATGCTGGAAAATTCTTTCTTCCCATTTCTACTTCTTCAAACTTGAAAGCCTTGAAAGACAGAATTGGAAGAAGAGGAAAGAAAAAAAAAATGAAATACATATTTTTTAAAAAGAAGAAAAAAAAGATTATGTTAGGGTTTGGGTGGGATTTTGAATGTGAGGGTTAGGGATGGGGTTGGGTTAGGGATGGGGTTGGGTTAGGGTTGGGATTTTGAATGTGACGGTTGGGGTTGGGTTAGGGATGGGATTGGGTTAGGGTTGGGATTTTGAATGTGAGGGTTAGGGATGGGTTGGGGTTGGGTTAGGGATGGGGTTGGGTTAGGGTTGGGATTTTGAATGTGAGGGTTAGGGATGGGGTTGGGTTAGGGATGGGGTTGGGTTAGGGATGGGGTTGGGTTAGGGATGGGGTTGGGTTAGGGATTGGGTCGGGTTAGGGATGGGGTTGGGTTAGGAATGGGTTGGGTTAGGGATGGGGTTGGGTTAGGGATGGGTTTGGGTTAGGGATGGGTTTGGGTTAGGGATGGGTTTGGGTTAGGGATGGGGTTGGGTTAGGGTTTGTATATTATTATGACTCACTCACACATACACAAAAGTTAAGCCCCAACTGGAAAGTTGAGGGATTCTGTGTTTGGGGTTCACAGATTTAAAAACGTATCCCCATTATACACACACAAAAGTTAAGCCCCAACTGAAAAGTTGTGGGATTCTGTGTTGGGGTTCACAGATTTAAAAACGTATCCCCATTATACACACTCAAAAGTTAAGCCCCAACTGAAAAGTTGTGGGATTCTGTGTTTGGGGTTCACAGATTTAAAAACGTATCCCCATTATACACACACAAAAGTCAAGCCCCAACTGAAAAGTTGTGGGATTCTGTGTTTGGGGTTCACAGATTTAAAAACGTATCCCCATTATACACACACAAAAGTTAAGCCCCAACTAAAAAGTTGTGGGATTCTGTGTTTGGGGTTCACAGATTTAAAAACGTATCCCCATTATACACACACAAAAGTTAAGCCCCAACTAAAAAGTTGTGGGATTCTGTGTTTGGGGTTCACAGATTTAAAAACGTATCCCCATTACATTTTATTTATTTATTTATTATTTTCAAGGGTATTATCTGCTTACTTGTGTTTTTTGTAATTCTTGTGAGTAAAATGAACCCAAGATTTCTTCTCCATTTAAATCATATAATTTGTAGGTCCAAGGGACTGTATCCATTACATCAACGATTTTAAATAATTCATTAGTCCATCTCTTTGTATAACCTTTCTCAAAATGGCTTTTCCATTTGTATATTCTTACAATATCACCAACTTTAAACTTGGGCTTTCTCAAATTAATCTCCTTTTCATATTCTAATTTTGTAAATGTTTCTGATGGTTTTGATTTTGTTGATGAATGAACTGTATTATTGTAATTATCTACAATATCCTGAATTAAATACACCCATTTTTGAGAACTGAGTTGTGTGAATTTTTTATATAATTTCTCTTTTAAAGTACGATTAAAACGCTCAATAACAACTGCCTTTCCTTCATTAAAGGTGCTGTATAATTTAATACCCTTCCCCTTAAGAAATTTCATGAATATTTTGTTATAGAACTCTGTTCCCTCATCAGTCCATAACTTCTTTGGTTTCCTTTTATCCCGATCAAATATTCGCTTAAAGGCTAACATTAAAGTATCACCCCTTTTATTTTTTAAAGGGACAACCCAGGCAAATCTACTCCTCAAATCAATAACGGTTAAAGCATACCTGTATCCCCTGTCATTATTCAATTCAATTAAATCAGCGGACCATATGTGGTCGGTGTATTTAGAATAAACCTTCCTTCTTTTAAACTTTGTGATTATAGGTTTGTGTAATTCTTCAGCCAAAAGCTCCTCAGTCTTGATGACATCATTAGAGCCTAATAGTTTTTTGAGGAATAACCAAGACCAAGTTTCAATTTAGCATTTATCAAATTTCTCACAATAAACCTATCAACTTTCTCTCTCAACGTTGGATTTTGTATCAAAGACAAATTATACAACATTTCGCTGTCGGCTTTATGTTTTTCAGTCAACGTAGTGGTATTTCCATAAGCAATATCATGCTTCATACACACTTCGTCAACCCTATTTGTAGGTTTAGACCAAGGTTTAGGATTGTCAGCCTTATCTAATCTTTTATCCAAGTTTGTTCCTGGACCACAGAAAGAATACCCTGGAAGGTGTAATTCCCCTGGAATTCCAGTTGTTGTAAATTTACTTCCTGACAGAAACTTTTGTATGTCTCCTCCACTTTTAGGAGATATGAATTGGCACTTTTTAGAGCCACACACTTGACATATTCCTTTTTGATAAACTCTATTATTTTTAGCTTTAACATAAGAGATATTTTTAGATTTAGTTTTCTTTTTACATTTGAGACAATAACTCATATTTATTTATCAGAAAAATTCCGACAGAGTATCAAAACCTTTTTGGTTTTCAACATATACATTTCAATCTTTATTTTTAAAACATAAAGAATCCTAAGGAATGCCTTCACTCTCTCCTCCATTTATTTACAAATAAAAACTAACTAAAGTCAATGACACCAACATCATCAATCACATAATATTTTCCTTCTTCTTCTTCTTCTTCACCACTTTCTCGTTTAAATCTCCTCCCTGAAATTGAAGACATTGACGTTGTTATTTTTGAAACCATTATCTTCATAAGAGTTGTTAATTCTTTAATTTCCTCTTCTGTGCGTTGAGATTGATTTATTTGCTGTAATACACTCAATCTTTTACGAATCTCACTGATTTCCATCTTTTTATATTTTTCCTCCCTCTCTCTTTGCTCCCTTTCCTCCCTCTCCTCCTTCTCCTTTTTCTCCCTCTCCTCCTCCTTTTTCTCCCTCTCCTCCTCCTTTTTCTCCCTCTCCTCCTTCTCCTCCCTCTCCCTTTCCTCCTTCTCCTTTTTCTCTCTTTCCTCCTTCTCTTCTTCAACTCCTTCCTCATCCCTTGCTACCCTTGAGTTTGAACCCCAAAGAATATTATACATATACTCATCTGGATTTTGAGATATTCTTGTATCTATAATTATTTTTCTCATAATAGGATACCAATAAGATTTGTTGACGATTTCTAAAAGAGTTTTATATTTCATAACTTTGAGAAGTTCATTTTTATTTAATATTTTAAACAAGTCTCTATTTGTGGGTTTAACAATATCAGTATAAGGCCAGTTTTTTATGACAAAATTCCCATGTATATGCTCCAAATCATAAGGTATGTAATACCGAGCACCCTTTTCTTGTAGGTATCCTTGAATACAAAAATTATAATTCTCTTGTAGTCTTCTTCCTGCCATTTATGTATCAGAAATATATGTGAGATTAATATTATGACAGGTATATATACCACCCCATATACCACCCCATCTTCCCACTACCAAATCGGTTTGTATTCCTCGGCTTTCTATCCTTATCTCATTACCTTCCTTCTTTGTCATGCGAACCATCGCTATACTATCATATATTTTTATTTTCTTAAAATCACGTATTTGTTGTTTACTAATTGTACTTCCACATAAATCCTTATCTTCACCAAGTGGATAATATTCTTCTTTACGAGACTGATTTAAATCATGTAGGTCTTCTATGTTTATTGAAAAAGACCAATTATACCCTAAATCAGGCATATCATACCCCCATTTATTAATTCGCATATTAACTAAATGTCCTTCTTTATAAAATTTAATTGTAAGCAGGTAGTTAAATTCAATGAGGAAAGGTGTATGGTCAGTATAACCAGGTGTTGTGGTTGTAAATTTTACTTGTTTCACAAAACGTGCTGTTTTCTTTAAAGATATATATTGTGATAAATCACTGAATCTAATCAAGTCATTCGCATCTGTAGGGTTTGGATAATTGATTAATTTATAAGTATTCTTCATATTAATATTTTTACTTACACTATATTTTTGTCGTTCAGCCTGTGCCTTTGTATAATAATTTGATAAATCAATATCCTGAGAGGATTTTCCAAAGATAGAACCATCTTTTCCAACATAGGTCATTTATATTAGATAAAAAATGATATCATAAAAATTTTCATTATTGTTGAGTTGAAATAATACATATAAACATAATTGGCCACAACATTTAGAATTAATTTCTTGAACTTGGAATGTTTGATAAACACCATTCTGTAAGAATTGTATTACTTCAACAGGTGGTGGCATACCATAACTATCAAAATAATATTTATCCTGACTATTATGAATACAAACCCAATGAGAACCATTCTGTGTGTCTAAATTCATAATAATATTCTTTGTATTCTTATTTATATGTATTAATTCATCTCTCATACAAATAACCACATTATCAATTTTTAGTGTTTTACAATACTTAGCTAGTTCTATATTTGACGTTGTATTCTTTCCAAATTGTTTAAACCATTTATCCATTTATTTATGAGAAAGATACAATCCATTACCCCGTTTAGTTAGTTTAACACCCGCTTGAGCGATAGAGGAAAGCATATCTCCAACCAACAATCTAGCTTTATCAGGTAGACTTTCAAGTTTTTGAGCAAAATCTACAATTACACCACTTCCACTAATTTGTTTCTCCAACTCCTTGTTATGTCTTTCCAATTCTTTTTGAGCTTTTAGTTGTGCCTTCCTTTCGTTAGCAGTTTTTACCGCTGCTGAAATACCACCAGTCAATGCTCCCGCCGCACTTAAACCAGCAAATAAAGGAATTAGAAACGGGAGAAATCCTCCTCTTGACTCATCTATTGAATATTTCTTTAACATAGGTTTCGTCATTTTAATTTTAAGTGATCCAACATCATTTAGTGTTTTTACTTGTGTGTGTGTGAGTAAAACATCAATTCTTACAGCTCCTTTTCTTTGAATTGTATTAACATTAATAATACAAGGCTTTTGATTTTGAATACAAGATGTTAATTTATTAAGATTGATTTGATTAACATATACCCCAACCATTTATTTATGAGAAAAAACCTATGTGATATTAATCATAACACCATTATCTGTATTAATCTGTAATTCTGTTTCCTCCAAAAGCAAACAATATGCATTAACCTCTTCACTCTCCCCTCTTTCAATGTATAGAGAAGTATCCACTCGATTAGACTTTATAGTTTCCTTTTGAGAACTCAGGTCAATTGCGTAGATTGTATAAAGTTTTTGAAACGCAACCATATCCAAAATAGGATCATTATTACCATTACTTTCACACACCTTTTGGTAGGACTTGTAGGCTTCCGCATAATCATTTTTTTCCCAATCAATTTCCAATCTATCTCGTGGATAAAATGTGCCATCAAGAGAAACCCGAAGTTGTTTCACCTTAGCATTATCACTCAGCGCATTATTCTTATTAGTACCGTCCTCTCCATCTGGTTTTTTAAAAATGAGCCAGAGGTATCGTGGCTTTCCTTGAAGAACACCCAAATTCCAAGTGTAGGTAGTGTGTTCCAGTTTAACGTGTTGACATCTTCTTTTAAGGTATGATACATTTAGCGGTTTCTTTGAGTTAAGTCTTCTATTTAACATCTCTTCCGTTTTAAGATTAGGAGTATATTCACTGATATACCAACACAAATCATTAATAACAAATTTATTGTTGTCTCCAAAAGCATTTTCATCCCCAAAAAGCAACCTATTTACATTATCATTCCTTTGTAGTTGAAATCTAATTTTAAGACCATACAAAACTTTATCATAATCGCAAAATCCAAATATACCTTTAAGAGGTACTGCTACGGTAAAACTATTCACTGCTTTTGTTTCATCATTATACATTGACTTCCTTTGACTATAACCAGGGTCTGCGTTTGTACCCGTTGACATATCAGGAATAAAACCTTCAACAGCTCCCTTACCCATTCTATCACTAAACGAATATAGTGTAAATTTCATCATTTCAGATGTAGCAGAGACATAATCAACCGCTTCAACCTCTTGTGTTCCAATATACAGGCGGACACTGTCAAACATTTTCCAGAAGAAATCATTTACGAGTGTAGCATTAGTATTATTCGCAGCCTTAGTGAATTTAAATTTACACAGCAAGAAACTATCAGCTATATTCAAGTAAGTTTGTTGATTATTTATTTCAAAACTTTTTGTTCCGTTTGAATTCCAGTCTGTTCCTGTTATAGCATTTACCTTAAAATAGTCTTCCTTTTTAGTGGAGTTTGAAATGATAATCGTATCATCCAAATCATAGATACTATCAATCGCTTCCATACTTGTATTTATATAGCATTAAAATTGTTGAAACCCTGACCCAAGTATTTTAATGATTTTTTGTCGTTCTTGTGAAGATAGTTGAGTTTTACCTTTTTTTATTTCTTTGATTGCTTGTAATTTATGAGACTCCTTTTGAGCATCTTTTATACTCTTTATAGCACCAGCAACGGAGCCCACGACAGAAGCAGTTGAACCAATTAGGTCTTTATGTTTAAGGATGGTTGAACCAATACCCATTAGAGTATCAATTATCCCATCTCCTTTATTTCGAAATTGATGACCTACACCTCGTTGTCTCTTAGGTTTATAGTATCCTCTACCCACATACCTTGTATAGTCTGGTGAAAGGAACATGCCCTCCCCTGTAATTATTTTATATTTTCCCAACTCGTGTTTTCTCACAATAACCATTATTTATTTATTGAAAAACTTCACGTAGGTGAATTCTGATGGATATAATTTCATCATTAAAGGATATCATACGATTATCTTGGTCGGTTATCCTAAAATTTACTCTGTATATGGTTTTTCCTGACACAGGTAAATAGACAAGATTTTTTGGTTCCATATTAAATTTATAACCAATCGGGGTTGAGTATGCACTGAATGAAAATATTGTATTTGTTCTTATTCCATCGTTATAAGCACCATCAATCAAATCACAATGAATTAATACTGAATTTATACCGGAGGATATTTGGATAACATTATCACTGTAAAACGTCCCGTTATTTTCAATCTTTTTTGAAGAGAAACCCAATAGCTCTCTAAACGAATTTTCAATCGTGAAATCAACTTTATAATTATTTTTAAGTTTAATAGTTGATTTTGAAGTGTGTTTTTGAATATCTATTACAATATTTTTTGGTTCATCACCTTTTTCTTTCATAAGGCGAGAGACTTCTGAAGATATTTGAGAAATCTCGTAAGCTCCAGGTGAAACGGTTATAGTTTTATATCCACTTCCTGGATTATAACTAAACTTGTTGTTTTTCTCTGTGATATTAAACAAGGTATTATAAGTTTCCATTGACAATAAAGATGCCTCATATGAGGTAAGGGGGTCAAGTTGTAGTGGGTAAGGGAATGAAGCTGTGTAATCGCTCGTTGTGAAATTAAAACTAAGAATTGTGCTTCTCATCTTATTTAATATCTAATAAAATATCTTTGTATTGACATTTATTAATTATTTTCATATTCATCAACTGATCTAAAATGGCTGAGGATTCATTAAAACAATTGTTGTTTCCAGCCTTCTTACTACCTAACAACAATAATAGCCTATTAACTAATTGTGATGGGTCATTTGGAAGAAAACTAACACCCGAACCAAGCTTACTTAAAGCATCAATAATATGTTTCTCCTTCTCATTCTTCTTACTTTTACCAGCAACAGAAACTCCATAATCAAGTGCATTTAACAACTCAATATATACCCTATCTTCCTCTCTTTCCATATCAAGTGGTTCCTCAAAATATTTTGAACCGCTGAATCCGGGGTTTGTTAGAAGAAACATTAATCTTGGAGTTAATTTAACATTTGGTTGAGTAGAACTCAAGAACATCAATTCATCATTAAATATCAATACCTTTTCTTCCACAAGATGAAACACTGCTGGTTCTTCTGTTGGAATGAGACCTGCTCTGGTTTTTGAACCCGCCGAATATTCATTGTTTTGAAGAGCTTCCACAACATAATTAGGGGGTTGATTTACCTGCTCAAGTTTCCGAAATAATCCCTCGTCATCATATTCTAATTCACCAAGTTCTTGTTTTGTTATCTGACTAAAATCTTTGAGCATTTGAAGTTTTTTCGGAGTAAATTCTACCGTGGGAACTGTAGGTGATTGTTGAGTTTTCAAAAGTGGTTTAAAGAATTTCTCTTGTTTTCTTTCAAAGGCTTCTTCACCAGTTAGTTTCTGTCTCCGTTTCTTCTTTATCTCTTCCTGTTGTTTAACAACTTTTGAAACTAATTGTTGATGTTCCTTAAACTTTCTTTCTCTTTCTTCGGTATTCATTTTCTGTATTTATTTATTGAAAAATATCATTTAATGAATTGTAAAGGTCAATGGGAAAATTTTCCTTTTCTTCATCATTATAGTAAATGTGTTGAAATAAATCTTTTTCTTTAAATATTTCATCAAATTCTTTATTGGTATTAATACGAGTTGTTATTTCTTCTTCACTAATACTTGTATCTCTGCTTTTCATACGTTTGCGTTGAATCTCCTCATCGATATCAAAACCGAATGATAAAATCTTAACTCCATCACCACACAATTGTTTAATAATTTGTCTCATTCCTTCAGGATTAGTTTCTAAAATCCCAAGACCATTAGATTTTACTTTATTTAACTCACTCTTACAATGTGAATATTTTGTAGAACCAAGAGAGACCTCCTCAAATATTTGACCTTCGTTCCTCAATCGCATATGTTCCTCCATTGAAATGTAGTAATAATCTTTCCCTTCTACTTCTCCTGGTCGCTTTGCTCTGGTTGTAGTACTCACAAAACGAATCATAGGGTGTTTTTTAAAAAAACTTACAATCTTTTCATTTTTACTATTCAAGAGTTTAGATTTATGAAAGTTCTTTCCAGAAGCAGATTTACCCACAAGGTTAATAATAATTGTTGTCATTTATATATGTAATTATGTTTAAAATAAAAATACATCCTTTAATATCTCATCTTGTTTCACAACAATATATTTATATTTTCCAATCGTGTGTTTCATATAATTTTCAAATTCTTTTTTACTACATAACGTAGAGCAATTATCTCTCCAAAAATTATTTACATCTATTGAATTTAACTTAAATAAAATAAAAGTATTGGCATTGTTTCTTATTGAGCGTCGAGGGA
Organism: Myxine glutinosa; assembly: GCF_964187855.1. Lineage (NCBI taxonomy): Eukaryota > Metazoa > Chordata > Myxini > Myxiniformes > Myxinidae > Myxine > Myxine glutinosa. The sequence goes on along the minus strand of NW_027618505.1, from coordinate 16,478 downwards.
GTTGAAAATATGACTGACTAAGATAAATACAATTACAAGAAGAATGTCTCCCTCTTGTATAGTAGCTGTCCATTACTGTTTGGTTTCTCTCATTAACACAATCATCAAAGATGACGAGGTTCTTTTTTGATTTATCTAAATCTTGAGGTGAAGGTATATCATCCGTATTATCACTGAGAATACAAGTTATGGGTTTTGGTTTCGATTTTGATTTCTGTGTATCACAAAATAATTGTATTATATCTTCAATATTATAATCATTTAGTTTGTTTTGAAGTTTAAATAAACCGATAATGTCTTCCTTTTTAAGACCTGCATTAAAACCCTGTGAGAGTAGTTGATACTCGGGTTGAAAACTAGACTTTGTAAAAATTATTAAATTATCATAATCTAAAAAATTAGGACCAAGGAGCATCTTTAAAAGTAAACAGGTTTTTCCACATCCGCTTGAACCAACTATTAGACATCTCAATGAATTTGGAATGTTTTTATGGTTATTAAATTTTATCTTATTTTCCCAAACGGGTAAAAAATCATTCATTTATATATTTGGAAAACAAGTCATCTAACTTTTTTTGAGCTATTTTAGAAACTCTATATTTTATCCTGAGTTCGGGTTTAATTTCAAAATAATTCATTATTTTATTTATATAGTATCTTGTATTAACATTTCCATTAAAATTATTTTGAATAATAAATATCATTAAACCCTTATACATTTCCTCAATACAAATAGTCTCTTCCCTTGAAAGAAATGGTGTATTATCATCACAATACTTAACATTCATCTCTCTTATTAATCTTGTAAAGTAATTCATTTTTGGTTCTAATTTAAAAGAGTTATATATTTTTTTATATTTTTTATTATCATTAATTAAAATTAAATCACAGAAAATACATTGTTTATATGAACCCTCATTATTAAGCCCTATTCTATCACAAGCCGGACAATTCTCTAATTTATCATATGGAGAGTCTGGAAATTCTAAATATCCTTCAGAACTTATCATATTTATATGGTAAATTTTTACTTAAACTAAACGCAAGTTTATTCATTAATAAATACAATGTTTCAAAGCACAAAAGACAAATTTCACTCAATCTCTACTTCAGTGAAAGATATAGAAAAATATGTCAAAGATGTTAAATTGAACAAAGATAAATATGGAAATTTTTGGGTAAAACCAGTTATGGAAAATAACATGAGCCCCTCTATTTCATTTAAAGGAAGAGCTCTAACTATACCTGGAAAGACATCCATTAAAGTAAATCTAACAAAAGTTTCTCCTCTACTCCTGGCAATTTATTCAAAGCTTGAAAAAGTGATTGACCACGATACTTTGAAAAAGAATGATAAGACCATCAACAATACTCGTGGAGAAATTTGTATTTACTTTAATAATCCAAAGGGTGTAGATCTAAGTAAAATGAATGATGTTAATATTTCTGGTGAAATGTCATTTCGTTCTATGATAGTTAGAGATTATTTAAAGATAACTTTTGATATTAAAAATGTAGAGATTGAATCCGTTAATGAAAGAAAGTATATTGGTATAGATGGAAAGGTTTTTTCTGCTAATTAAATATGAGTCATTACAGCAGTGAAGATTTTACTATTTCATTGAACTCGGACGATAGTGATGATAGTATTTCATTGAACTCGGACGATGGTGATGATAGTATTTCATTGAACACAGATGATAGTTATGATACTAATAGTTTGTGCTCAAATGATAGTTATGAGAGTAGCTTTATTGATGACTCTGAGTATGATTCTGAGTATTCATGTGATAGTTATGACTTAGATGATTCTGAGTGAAAAAGTGTTTTAGTTTAAGCACAGTGATATATATAAAACGGAGCTGTAAAGCTCAAAAGTGTTTTATTTTAAGCACAGTGATATATATAAAACACCACGTTTTCTCACGCTATAAATATGGTTTATTGTGATACTTGCGAGAAGGAAGTAAAATATTATAAACAACATATTCTCACCGCAAAACATACATACAACATTCTTAACAAACTTTCCCCTCTTCCACCTAAAACAAAACATTGTAAGGTCTGTAAAACAACCATCCTCAAGAAGGGGTTTAAAGCCCATCTTAAAACTAACAAACACTTGTCAAAATTGTTTACTATTAAAAACTCTGATGGTGCATTCAAAGGACATATTAAAATAAGAGTCTTTAACTTCAAACCTCCTGAACCAGAGTCTATAGTTGATGCTGTAGAAATAGTTAAACCTGCTGTTCAAACGTTGATTGAAAAAACACTAAAAGAAATGAAACCACTTAAATTTTATATGGGAGTAAAATTAGAAATGACAAAGGACGAAGGAGTTATAGATACACCATACATGAGAACTGAGCCACACTTTATATCTTCATATCAAGATTTTAAAACATCAGGAGTCTATGATGAACTTATTAAACAAGAGCAAGATGTGGATAATTCAATCGTAGGAAGTGGATTCAATATAGGAAAAATTATTTACATAGACATTCATATTCTTAAATCAGATCCTCTAAAAGCTTCTTCTTACATTGATTTACCCAGTGTTATCAAAAATAGAAAAGCAGTTATCAATATCAAAAATAAAGACAATAAATGTTTTCTCTGGTCTATTCTAGCACACTTACATCCTCCACATTTTCATGATGAAAGAGTATCTCATTATAAAAAATATGAGAATACATTAAATACGAAAGATCTAAAGTTTCCGATGACTTTAAATGATATTCCTAAATTTGAAAAGTTGAATAATTTATCAGTTAATGTTTATGGTCTAACCGAAACAAACAACATTCAGGTTTTAAAGCTTTCTGACAGTTGTAAACAAACTCATATTAATCTTCTATATTTTAATTCAGACGAAAATTCACATTATACATACATCAAAGATATTACAAAATTAATAAAACCACAAGTATGTAAAAGAACAAATAAAATATATATTTGTATGCGTTGTCTTAACTTCTTCCATACACAAGAAAGATTAGATAAACATTCAAATTATTGTGGTGAACATAAATCAACGGTAATCAACATGCCTAAAAAAGACTCAAAGATCACATTCAAAGATGAAAAGAAAACAATAAAACATCCATTTGTTATATATGCTGATTTTGAAAGTATTTTAGAAAAAATTGATACTGCTTCTCCAGATCCAAAAGAATCATACACAAATAAATATCAAAAACATACTCCTTGTGGTTTTTGTTATTATATCAAATCATCCGTTGGTGATAAATATAACAAGTTAGAGATGTATAGAGGCTCAAATACCCCAGAGGAGTTTGTGAAACGACTAGAAAAAGACTGTGTTCGATTAACCAAGATAATGAGAGAAACCAATAAACCAATGTCCTTAACAAGTAAAGAAAAAAGGGAATTTATAAAAAACAATGTCTGTCATATTTGTGAGGAGAAAATTGGTAAAGGTCTAAAGGTTAGAGACCATTGTCATCTCACTGGTAAATATAGAGGTCCGGCTCATCAAAGTTGTAATATTAATTATCAACTCCCCTCTTTCATTCCTGTCTTTCTTCATAACAACGCTCATTATGATACACATCTATTTATCAAGGAACTCTCAAAGACTTCTGGAAGTATCTCAGCAATTCCAAACACGGATCAGAAATACATTTCATTCACAAAAACAATTCACACATCTCCTATTACTCATATCAGATTTCTTGATACATTTAAATTCATGGCAAGTCCATTGGCTAACTTGGTTCAAAATCTAAAAGAGTTTCCATGTCTTTCAGAGTATTTTTTAGATAAAGATTTTCTAACACAAAAGGGAATTTACCCCTATGACTATATGGACTCATTTGAGAGATTCAATGAAACACAACTTCCTTTAAAAGAAAATTTCTATAACAAATTAAATAATAGTCATATATCTGATAAAGATTATGTACACGCACAAAATGTTTGGAAAAAATATAACATTAAGAATCTTGGTGAGTATCACGATTTGTACCTCAAAACTGATGTGCTTTTGTTGGCCGATGTATTTGAAGCCTTTAGATCTGTTTGTCGCACTGGATATGGATTGGATCCTGCTCACTACTACACAGCACCTGGATTGGCCTGGAGTGCGATGTTGAAAATGACAAAACAAGATTTGGATTTGATAACCGATGTTGATATGCTTTTGATGATTGAAAAGGCAAAAAGAGGTGGAATTTCACAAGTCTGCTCGAGTAGATACGCAAAAGCAAATAACAAATATCTTCCAAATTATGATCCAACGAAAGAGAGTTCTTACTTGATGTACTATGACGCGAACAACCTGTATGGCTGGGCAATGTCTCAGGCTCTTCCTTATGGAAAACTTAGATGGGTAAAGGAAAAAGACTACAAAAACGTTTTACAAGATGTATGTATCTCTACACAAAAAGAATTGGATGAAGAAAAAGTTGGTTATTATTTTGAAATTGATTTAAAATATCCAGAGGAACTCCATAACCTACACAAAGATCTCCCATTTGCTTGTGAGAAAGAAAGTCCAAAGAAAGAATGGTTGAGTGATTATCAACGATCGTTTGATATAGGTGAATCAACAGAAAAATTACTTACTACATTATATAACAAGAAAAATTATGTTCTACACCAAAGAAATTTGCGACAATATTTATCAAAAGGTCTAAGAGTAGAGAAGATCCATAGGGTTCTAAAGTTCAATCAAAGTCATTGGTTAAAGGGGTACATTGATTTTAATACACAAAGAAGAACAGAGTCAAAAACAGATTTTGAGAAAGACTTTTATAAATTGATGAATAATGCGGTCTTTGGTAAGACTATGGAGAATGTGAGGAAAAGACAAAATATCAGAATATCAACATCTTGGGAACAAGCATCAAAATTAATTAATAGACCGAGTTTTACTCGAGCTGAGGTCTTTACTGAGAACTTTTGTGCGATCCATTTGATTAAAGAGAGTATTGAAATGAACAAACCTATTTATATTGGAACAACAATTCTTGATTTATCAAAGTCATTAATGTATGATTACTTTTATAATAACTTGAGGAAGAAATATCAAAATGATGTTAATCTACTTTATATGGATACAGATAGTTTTATTTTGAAAATTAATACCAACGATGTTTATTCAGACATGAAAAGAGACATTAATATCTATGACACGAGTAATTACAGTCCAGAGAGTGAGTTGTTCTCTTCTAAAAATAAAAAGGTGATTGGAAAGTTCAAGGATGAATTAGGAGGAAATGTTATGAGTGAATTTGTGGGATTGAGGTCTAAGGCTTATGCTTATAAATACATTGTGAATAACGTCGAAAAGACTGATAAGAAGTTAAAAGGTGTAAAGAAAAATGTTATTAAAGAAACAATAAACTTTAAGGATTATTATAACTGTTTAACAACAAAGAAAGAAGAGTTTAGAAAGATTAATGGAATAAGAAGTTATAAACATAAATTATATTCAGAAGAGATGAATAAGAAAGCATTGGGGGCTTTTGATGATAAGAGGTTTATTTTAGAAAATGGAATTGATAGTCTCCCTTATGGTTATATAAGTATATAAGTGATAAGTTAAAAAGGGGGTTAGGGATTTTAACGGGCTACCGCCGCCTTTTTACTATTATATAAATGATAGAACCAAGTACCAACCAGACTAAAGAGTGGAGGTGTAATCAACCTTGGTATATAAATGGTAAACATAACGAATGTGAAAAATATCAAATAGGTATAATTGAAAAGACAACTGGTAAAACAATTTACAAAACAAATAAGAGAATTAATTTAAATACCGGTGAATTGGGTAAAAAAGATGGAAATATTTTTGAGTGGACGGAAAACTTTGATGGTTGTCAGGAAAATATATACTTTAATTTAAAAATGGTATGTGGCACTGGAGGCGCTCAAACAAGAACATTGAGGGAGGTTTACCATTTTATCTTAGCTCAGTTAAAATATCTTAATAAAGAACCAAACTCAAACATATTTTTTGTTAATGTATTAGACGGTGAGGAGAGTTGTAGGAGAATTAAATTATTTCCCACACATAAACAAATATTTGTAGGGTCGTTGTTTGAGTGGGTCAAAGATGATTCACCAGATGATATTAAGAGTAAAAGGTTAAAAGGTCCATAAGGTCAGAAGGATCACAGGTTCACACAGAAGGACCATTGTTTAAGTGGTCTAATGAATAAGGATAACATGTCAAAAGGTTAGAAGGTTCGTAAAGAACAGGGTGAGAGAAATAGAGGTGTTTAGGGGCAATGAGGGAGGGGAAAAATTAACATGTAAGTCAATGGGAAAATGAGAGTGTCCCAGAAGCAACATATATACACTACTTGTGTTAGTGTTGAAAAACCACTTTTCACACTTGTGTTAGTGTTGAAAAACCACTTTTCGCACTTGTGTTAGTGTTGAAAAAATACCTTTCGCACTTGTGTTAGTGTTGAAAAACCACTTTTCGCACTTGTGTTGGTGCAGGAAACCACTTTTGCACTTGTATTAGTGTGGAAAAACCACTTTTCGCACTTGTGTTAGTGTTGAAAAACAACGTTTCGCACTTGTGTTAGTGTTGAAAAACCACTTTTCGCACTTGTGTTAGTGTTGAAAAACCACTTTTCGCACTTGTGTTAGTGTTGAAAAACCACTTTTCGCACTTGTGTTGGTGCAGGAAACCACTTTTGCACTTGTATTAGTGTGGAAAAAACACTTTTCGCACTTGTGTTAGTGTTGAAAAACCACTTTTCGCACTTGTGTTAGTGTTGAAAAACCACTTTTCGCACTTGTGTTGGTGCAGGAAACCACTTTTGCACTTGTATTAGTGTGGAAAACCACTTTTTGCACTTGTGTTAGTGTTGAAAAACCACTTTTCGCACCTGTGTTAGTGTTGAAAAACCACTTTTCGCACTTGTGTTGGTGCAGGAAACCACTTTTGCACTTGTATTAGTGTGGAAAAAACACTTTTTGCACTTGTGATAGTGTTGAAAAACCACTTTTCGCACTTGTGTTAGTGTTGAAAAACCACTTTTCACACATGTGTTGGTGCAGGAAAACACTTTTGCACTTGTATTAGTGTGGAAAAACCACTTTTCGCACTTGTGTTAGTGTTGAAAAACCACTTTTCGCACTTGTGTTAGTGTTGAAAAACCACTTTTCGCACTTGTGTTAGTGTTGAAAAACCACTTTTCGCACTTGTGTTGGTGCAGGAAACCACTTTTGCACTTGTATTAGTGTGGAAAAAACACTTTTTGCACTTGTGATAGTGTTGAAAAACCACTTTTCGCACTTGTGTTAGTGTTGAAAAACCACTTTTCGCACTTGTGTTGGTGCAGGAAACCACTTTTGCACTTGTATTAGTGTGGAAAAAACACTTTTCGCACTTGTGTTAGTGTTGAAAAACCACTTTTCGCACTTGTGTTGGTGTTGAAAAACCACTTTTTGCACTTGTGTTGGTGCAGGAAACCACTTTTGCACTTGTATAAGTGTGGAAAAAACACTTTTTGCACTTGTGATAGTGTTGAAAAACCACTTTTCGCACTTGTGTTAGTGTTGAAAAACCACTTTTCGCACTTCTGTTAGTGTTGAAAAACCACTTTTCGCACTTGTGTTGGTGCAGGAAACCAATTTTGCACTTGTTTTAGTGTGGAAAAAACACTTTTTGCCCTTGTGATAGTGCTGAAAAACCACTTTTCGCACTTGTGTTAGTGTTGAAAAACCACTTTTCGCACTTGTGTTGGTGCAGGTAACCACTTTTGCACTTATTTTAGTGTGTAAAAAACACTTTTTGCACTTGTGATAGTGTTGAAAAACCACTTTTCGCACTTGTGTTAGTGTTGAAAAACCACTTTTCGCACTTGTGTTGGTGCAGGAAACCACTTTTGCACTTGTATTAGTGTGGAAAAAACACTTTTTGCACTTGTGATAGTGTTGAAAAACCACTTTTCACACTTGTGTTGGTGCAGGAAACCACTTTTGCACTTGTATTAGTGTGGAAAAAACACTTTTCGCACTTGTGTTAGTGTTGAAAAACCACTTTTCGCACTTGTGTTAGTGTTGAAAAAACACTTTTCGCACTTGTGTTGGTGCAGGAAACCACTTTTGCACTTGTATTAGTGTGGAAAAACCACTTTTCGCACTTGTGTTAGTGTTGAAAAAACACTTTTCGCACTTGTGTTGGTGCAGGAAACCACTTTTGCACTTGTATTAGTGTGGAAAAAACACTTTTCGCACTTGTGTTAGTGTTGAAAAACCACTTTTCGCACTTGTGTTAGTGTTGAAAAACCACTTTTCGCACTTGTGTTAGTGTTGAAAAACCACTTTTCGCAGTTGTGTTAGTGTTAAAAAACCACTTTTCGCACTTGTGTTGGTGCAGGAAACCACTTTTACACTTGTATTAGTGTGGAAAAAACACTTTTTGCACTTGTGATAGTGTTGAAAACCACTTTTCGCACTTGTGTTAGTGTTGAAAAAACACTTTTTGCACTTGTGTTGGTGCAGGAAACCACTTTTGCACTTGCATTAGTGTGGAAAAACCACTTTTTGCACTTGTGTTAGTGTTGAAAAACCACTTTTCGCACTTGTGTTGGTGCAGGAAACCACTTTTGCACTTGTATTAGTGTGGAAAAACCACTTTTCGCACTTGTGTTAGTGTTGAAAAACCACTTTTCGCACTTGTGTTAGTGTTGAAAAACCACTTTTCGCACTTGTGTTAGTGTTGAAAAACCACTTTTCGCACTTGTGTTGGTGCAGGAAACCACTTTTGCACATGTATTAGTGTGGAAAAAACACTTTTTGCACTTGTGTTAGTGTTGAAAAACCACTTTTCGCACTTGTGTTAGTGTTGAAAAACCACTTTTCGCACTTGTGTTGGTGCAGGAAACCACTTTTGCACTTGTATTAGTGTGGAAAAAACACTTTTTGCACTTGTGATAGTGTTGAAAAACCACTTTTTGCACTTGTGTTAGTGTTGAAAAACCACTTTTCGCACTTGTGTTGGTGCAGGAAACCACTTTTGCACTTGCATTAGTGTGGAAAAACCACTTTTCGCACTTGTGTTAGTGTTGAAAAACCACTTTTCGCAATTGTGTTAGTGTTGAAAAACCACTTTTCGCACTTGTGTTGGTGCAGGAAACCACTTATGCACTTGTATTAGTGTGGAAAAAACACTTTTTGCACTTGTGATAGTGTTGAAAAACCACTTTTCGCACTTGTGTTAGTGTTGAAAAACCACTTTTCGCACTTGTGTTAGTGTTGAAAAACCACTTTTTGCACTTGTGTTGGTGTAGGGAACCACTTTTGCACTTGTATAAGTGTGGAAAAAACACTTTTTGCACTTGTGATAGTGTTGAAAAACCACTTTTCGCACTTGTGTTAGTGTTGAAAAACCACTTTTCGCACTTCTGTTAGTGTTGAAAAACCACTTTTCGCACTTGTGTTGGTGCAGGAAACCAATTTTGCACTTGTTTTAGTGTGGAAAAAACACTTTTTGCCCTTGTGATAGTGCTGAAAAACCACTTTTCGCACTTGTGTTAGTGTTGAAAAACCACTTTTCGCACTTGTGTTGGTGCAGGAAACCACTTTTGCACTTATTTTAGTGTGTAAAAAACACTTTTTGCACTTGTGATAGTGTTGAAAAACCACTTTTCGCACTTGTGTTAGTGTTGAAAAACCACTTTTCGCACTTGTGTTGGTGCAGGAAACCACTTTTGCACTTGTATTAGTGTGGAAAAAACACTTTTTGCACTTGTGATAGTGTTGAAAAACCACTTTTCACACTTGTGTTGGTGCAGGAAACCACTTTTGCACTTGTATTAGTGTGGAAAAAACACTTTTCGCACTTGTGTTAGTGTTGAAAAACCACTTTTCGCACTTGTGTTAGTGTTGAAAAAACACTTTTCGCACTTGTGTTGGTGCAGGAAACCACTTTTGCACTTGTATTAGTGTGGAAAAAACACTTTTCGCACTTGTGTTAGTGTTGAAAAACCACTTTTCGCACTTGTGTTAGTGTTGAAAAACCACTTTTCGCACTTGTGTTAGTGTTGAAAAACCACTTTTCGCAGTTGTGTTAGTGTTAAAAACCACTTTTCGCACTTGTGTTGGTGCAGGAAACCACTTTTGCACTTGTATTAGTGTGGAAAAAGCACTTTTTGCACTTGTGATAGTGTTGAAAAACCACTTTTCGCACTTGTGTTAGTGTTGAAAAAACACTTTTTGCACTTGTGTTGGTGCAGGAAACCACTTTTGCACTTGCATTAGTGTGGAAAAACCACTTTTTGCACTTGTGTTAGTGTTGAAAAACCACTTTTCGCACTTGTGTTGGTGCAGGAAACCACTTTTGCACTTGTATTAGTGTGGAAAAACCACTTTTCGCACTTGTGTTAGTGTTGAAAAACCACTTTTCGCACTTGTGTTAGTGTTGAAAAACCACTTTTCGCACTTGTGTTAGTGTTGAAAAACCACTTTTCGCACTTGTGTTGGTGCAGGAAACCACTTTTGCACATGTATTAGTGTGGAAAAAACACTTTTCGCACTTGTGTTAGTGTTGAAAAACCACTTTTCGCACTTGTGTTAGTGTTGAAAAACCACTTTTCGCACTTGTGTTGGTGCAGGAAACCACTTTTGCACTTGTATTAGTGTGGAAAAAACACTTTTTGCACTTGTGATAGTGTTGAAAAACCACTTTTTGCACTTGTGTTAGTGTTGAAAAACCACTTTTCGCACTTGTGTTGGTGCAGGAAACCACTTTTGCACTTGCATTAGTGTGGAAAAACCACTTTTCGCACTTGTGTTAGTGTTGAAAAACCACTTTTCGCAATTGTGTTAGTGTTGAAAAACCACTTTTCGCACTTGTGTTGGTGCAGGAAACCACTTATGCACTTGTATTAGTGTGGAAAAAACACTTTTTGCACTTGTGATAGTGTTGAAAAACCACTTTTCGCACTTGTGTTAGTGTTGAAAAACCACTTTTCGCACTTGTGTTAGTGTTGAAAAACCACTTTTTGCACTTGTGTTGGTGCAGGGAACCACTTTTGCACTTGTATTATTGTGGAAAAAACACTTTTTGCACTTGTCATAGTGTTGAAAAACCACTTTTCGCACTTGTGTTAGTGTTGAAAAACCACTATTCGCACTTGTGTTGGTGCAGGAAACCACTTTTGCACTTGTATTAGTGTGGAAAAACCACTTTTCGCACTTGTGTTAGTGTTGAAAAACCACTTTTCGCACTTGTGTTAGTGTTGAAAAACCACTTTTTGCACTTGTGTTAGTGTTGAAAAACCACTTTTCGCACTTGTGTTAGTGTTGAAAAAACACTTTTCGCACTTGTGTTGGTGCAGGAAACCACTTTTGCACTTGTATTAGTGTGGAAAAAACACTTTTCGCACTTGTGTTAGTGTTGAAAAACCACTTTTCGCACTTGTGTTAGTGTTGAAAAACCACTTTTCGCACTTGTGTTAGTGTTGAAAAACCACTTTTCGCAGTTGTGTTAGTGTTAAAAACCACTTTTCGCACTTGTGTTGGTGCAGGAAACCACTTTTGCACTTGTATTAGTGTGGAAAAAACACTTTTTGCACTTGTGATAGTGTTGAAAAACCACTTTTCGCACTTGTGTTAGTGTTGAAAAAACACTTTTTGCACTTGTGTTGGTGCAGGAAACCACTTTTGCACTTGCATTAGTGTGGAAAAACCACTTTTTGCACTTGTGTTAGTGTTGAAAAACCACTTTTCGCACTTGTGTTGGTGCAGGAAACCACTTTTGCACTTGTATTAGTGTGGAAAAACCACTTTTCGCACTTGTGATAGTGTTGAAAAACCACTTTTGCACTTGTATTAGTGTGGAAAAACCACTTTTCGCACTTGTGTTAGTGTTGAAAAACCACTTTTGCACTTGCATTAGTGTGGAAAAACCACTTTTTGCACTTGTGTTGGTGCAGGAAACCACTTTTGCACTTGTATTAGTGTGGAAAAACCACTTTTCGCACTTGTGTTAGTGTTGAAAAACAACTTTTCGCACTTGTGTTAGTGTTGAAAAACCACTTTTCGCACTTGTGTTAGTGTTGAAAAACCACTTTTCGCACTTGTGTTGGTGCAGGAAACCACTTTTGCACTTGTATTAGTGTGGAAAAAACACTTTTTGCACTTGTGATAGTGTTGAAAAACCACTTTTCACACTTGTGTTGGTGCAGGAAACCACTTTTGCACTTGTATTAGTGTGGAAAAAACACTTTTCGCACTTGTGTTAGTGTTGAAAAACCACTTTTCGCACTTGTGTTAGTGTTGAAAAAACACTTTTCGCACTTGTGTTGGTGCAGGAAACCACTTTTGCACTTGTATTAGTGTGGAAAAACCACTTTTCGCACTTGTGTTAGTGTTGAAAAAACACTTTTCGCACTTGTGTTGGTGCAGGAAACCACTTTTGCACTTGTATTAGTGTGGAAAAAACACTTTTCGCACTTGTGTTAGTGTTGAAAAACCACTTTTCGCACTTGTGTTAGTGTTGAAAAACCACTTTTCGCACTTGTGTTAGTGTTGAAAAACCACTTTTCGCAGTTGTGTTAGTGTTAAAAAACCACTTTTCGCACTTGTGTTGGTGCAGGAAACCACTTTTACACTTGTATTAGTGTGGAAAAAACACTTTTTGCACTTGTGATAGTGTTGAAAACCACTTTTCGCACTTGTGTTAGTGTTGAAAAAACACTTTTTGCACTTGTGTTGGTGCAGGAAACCACTTTTGCACTTGCATTAGTGTGGAAAAACCACTTTTTGCACTTGTGTTAGTGTTGAAAAACCACTTTTCGCACTTGTGTTGGTGCAGGAAACCACTTTTGCACTTGTATTAGTGTGGAAAAACCACTTTTCGCACTTGTGTTATTGTTGAAAAACCACTTTTCGCACTTGTGTTAGTGTTGAAAAACCACTTTTCGCACTTGTGTTAGTGTTGAAAAACCACTTTTCGCACTTGTGTTGGTGCAGGAAACCACTTTTGCACATGTATTAGTGTGGAAAAAACACTTTTTGCACTTGTGTTAGTGTTGAAAAACCACTTTTCGCACTTGTGTTAGTGTTGAAAAACCACTTTTCGCACTTGTGTTGGTGCAGGAAACCACTTTTGCACTTGTATTAGTGTGGAAAAAACACTTTTTGCACTTGTGATAGTGTTGAAAAACCACTTTTTGCACTTGTGTTAGTGTTGAAAAACCACTTTTCGCACTTGTGTTGGTGCAGGAAACCACTTTTGCACTTGCATTAGTGTGGAAAAACCACTTTTCGCACTTGTGTTAGTGTTGAAAAACCACTTTTCGCAATTGTGTTAGTGTTGAAAAACCACTTTTCGCACTTGTGTTGGTGCAGGAAACCACTTATGCACTTGTATTAGTGTGGAAAAAACACTTTTTGCACTTGTGATAGTGTTGAAAAACCACTTTTCGCACTTGTGTTAGTGTTGAAAAACCACTTTTCGCACTTGTGTTAGTGTTGAAAAACCACTTTTTGCACTTGTGTTGGTGTAGGGAACCACTTTTGCACTTGTATAAGTGTGGAAAAAACACTTTTTGCACTTGTGATAGTGTTGAAAAACCACTTTTCGCACTTGTGTTAGTGTTGAAAAACCACTTTTCGCACTTCTGTTAGTGTTGAAAAACCACTTTTCGCACTTGTGTTGGTGCAGGAAACCAATTTTGCACTTGTTTTAGTGTGGAAAAAACACTTTTTGCCCTTGTGATAGTGCTGAAAAACCACTTTTCGCACTTGTGTTAGTGTTGAAAAACCACTTTTCGCACTTGTGTTGGTGCAGGAAACCACTTTTGCACTTATTTTAGTGTGTAAAAAACACTTTTTGCACTTGTGATAGTGTTGAAAAACCACTTTTCGCACTTGTGTTAGTGTTGAAAAACCACTTTTCGCACTTGTGTTGGTGCAGGAAACCACTTTTGCACTTGTATTAGTGTGGAAAAAACACTTTTTGCACTTGTGATAGTGTTGAAAAACCACTTTTCACACTTGTGTTGGTGCAGGAAACCACTTTTGCACTTGTATTAGTGTGGAAAAAACACTTTTCGCACTTGTGTTAGTGTTGAAAAACCACTTTTCGCACTTGTGTTAGTGTTGAAAAAACACTTTTCGCACTTGTGTTGGTGCAGGAAACCACTTTTGCACTTGTATTAGTGTGGAAAAAACACTTTTCGCACTTGTGTTAGTGTTGAAAAACCACTTTTCGCACTTGTGTTAGTGTTGAAAAACCACTTTTCGCACTTGTGTTAGTGTTGAAAAACCACTTTTCGCAGTTGTGTTAGTGTTAAAAACCACTTTTCGCACTTGTGTTGGTGCAGGAAACCACTTTTGCACTTGTATTAGTGTGGAAAAAACACTTTTTGCACTTGTGATAGTGTTGAAAAACCACTTTTCGCACTTGTGTTAGTGTTGAAAAAACACTTTTTGCACTTGTGTTGGTGCAGGAAACCACTTTTGCACTTGCATTAGTGTGGAAAAACCACTTTTTGCACTTGTGTTAGTGTTGAAAAACCACTTTTCGCACTTGTGTTGGTGCAGGAAACCACTTTTGCACTTGTATTAGTGTGGAAAAACCACTTTTCGCACTTGTGTTAGTGTTGAAAAACCACTTTTCGCACTTGTGTTAGTGTTGAAAAACCACTTTTCGCACTTGTGTTAGTGTTGAAAAACCACTTTTCGCACTTGTGTTGGTGCAGGAAACCACTTTTGCACATGTATTAGTGTGGAAAAAACACTTTTCGCACTTGTGTTAGTGTTGAAAAACCACTTTTCGCACTTGTGTTAGTGTTGAAAAACCACTTTTCGCACTTGTGTTGGTGCAGGAAACCACTTTTGCACTTGTATTAGTGTGGAAAAAACACTTTTTGCACTTGTGATAGTGTTGAAAAACCACTTTTTGCACTTGTGTTAGTGTTGAAAAACCACTTTTCGCACTTGTGTTGGTGCAGGAAACCACTTTTGCACTTGCATTAGTGTGGAAAAACCACTTTTCGCACTTGTGTTAGTGTTGAAAAACCACTTTTCGCAATTGTGTTAGTGTTGAAAAACCACTTTTCGCACTTGTGTTGGTGCAGGAAACCACTTATGCACTTGTATTAGTGTGGAAAAAACACTTTTTGCACTTGTGATAGTGTTGAAAAACCACTTTTCGCACTTGTGTTAGTGTTGAAAAACCACTTTTCGCACTTGTGTTAGTGTTGAAAAACCACTTTTTGCACTTGTGTTGGTGCAGGGAACCACTTTTGCACTTGTATTATTGTGGAAAAAACACTTTTTGCACTTGTCATAGTGTTGAAAAACCACTTTTCGCACTTGTGTTAGTGTTGAAAAACCACTATTCGCACTTGTGTTGGTGCAGGAAACCACTTTTGCACTTGTATTAGTGTGGAAAAACCACTTTTCGCACTTGTGTTAGTGTTGAAAAACCACTTTTCGCACTTGTGTTAGTGTTGAAAAACCACTTTTTGCACTTGTGTTAGTGTTGAAAAACCACTTTTCGCACTTGTGTTAGTGTTGAAAAAACACTTTTCGCACTTGTGTTGGTGCAGGAAACCACTTTTGCACTTGTATTAGTGTGGAAAAAACACTTTTCGCACTTGTGTTAGTGTTGAAAAACCACTTTTCGCACTTGTGTTAGTGTTGAAAAACCACTTTTCGCACTTGTGTTAGTGTTGAAAAACCACTTTTCGCAGTTGTGTTAGTGTTAAAAACCACTTTTCGCACTTGTGTTGGTGCAGGAAACCACTTTTGCACTTGTATTAGTGTGGAAAAAACACTTTTTGCACTTGTGATAGTGTTGAAAAACCACTTTTCGCACTTGTGTTAGTGTTGAAAAAACACTTTTTGCACTTGTGTTGGTGCAGGAAACCACTTTTGCACTTGCATTAGTGTGGAAAAACCACTTTTTGCACTTGTGTTAGTGTTGAAAAACCACTTTTCGCACTTGTGTTGGTGCAGGAAACCACTTTTGCACTTGTATTAGTGTGGAAAAACCACTTTTCGCACTTGTGATAGTGTTGAAAAACCACTTTTGCACTTGTATTAGTGTGGAAAAACCACTTTTCGCACTTGTGTTAGTGTTGAAAAACCACTTTTGCACTTGCATTAGTGTGGAAAAACCACTTTTTGCACTTGTGTTAGTGTTGAAAAACCACTTTTCGCACTTGTGTTGGTGCAGGAAACCACTTTTGCACTTGTATTAGTGTGGAAAAACCACTTTTCGCACTTGTGTTAGTGTTGAAAAACCACTTTTCGCACTTGTGTTAGTGTTGAAAAACCACTTTTCGCACTTGTGTTAGTGTTGAAAAACCACTTTTCGCACTTGTGTTGGTGCAGGAAACCACTTTTGCACATGTATTAGTGTGGAAAAAACACTTTTCGCACTTGTGTTAGTGTTGAAAAACCACTTTTCGCACTTGTGTTAGTGTTGAAAAACCACTTTTCGCACTTGTGTTGGTGCAGGAAACCACTTTTGCACT